>NC_067169.1:17408638-17678638 GCF_903995435.1 Acomys russatus
GGGATGCGGGAAGAGGATGACTCAGCTCTCCTTAGGAAGCAGGCCACTGAGACTTTGACCATGCCCCAGTGGGCATATAGATAACACAAATTGGACTTTTTTTTTTTTTTTTTTTTTTTTTTTTTTTTTTGCTTAGGGGAGAGGGTCTCAAGGGTGGGAGCTAAACAGGGAAGGACTAAGAAGCAAATTTAATAGTGATATATGATGTGAAATCCCCAAAGAATCAATAAAAAATATTATGTTGGACAAAAAGATAGAGTCTTCTTTGCGGACTTGAAGGTGGCATGTGGGAGAGGTTTGGAGGGAGCGTAGGGAATGAATATGATAAAAATGGATTGTTTGCGTGCATGAATTTTCCAAAGAATAAATACAAAGATGTTTAAAGTCTATTTATAGTCTGTCTTCCAGTTTATAATTACAAGAAAATCTTGTGTCAAAACAGCAGCATTTGATGAAACATGATCATATGGCATTACTGCTTTACAATCATTTATGCTTAGCAACAGAGACGACAAAAGATGCAAACCTAGGCAGAGTGATTCTGGAATAACAGTATAAACACCTTGATCATGGGGAGAAAGCCTCTCGTTCTTGATGGGTTAGTAAAATTCAAAATTGCAAGATCTAATTTTGCTTGATGGGCCTGGGATCCTCTGTTTGCTTTAAACAAGGAATCCATTCTTTCCTCTTCTTATATACTGCCCGTGTTAAAGTGGTAGCCTGAAGTGTAAAACCCTATCATGGTTCTGGAGAGATGGTTCAGGGGCTAAAAACACTGGCTACTCCTCCAGAGGACCTGGGTTTGATTTCCTGTATCTATATGGCAGCTCACAGATCTCTGTAACTCCAGTCCCAAGGAATCCAATGCTCTATTCTAGTCTACACAGGTACCAGATAAGCACCGGTGTGGGGAGATGTATGCAGTACAACACCATGTACATAATAATAAAAACTAAATATATTAGTAAAAAATAAAACAAAATGGCTCCATCACAGGGTTCCAAAGAGGCTGAGAAGAGACTGTCAGTAACCCACTCAGAGCCAAGGAAGCAAGAAGGAAAAGATGCTTTGCTTACGTCTTAATCACACAGGGAATATATCTGCATTCTTGGATGTTTGAAAAATTCTGTACACAATACAGATCCTCTAATAGTGGATCGATCATCTCGTTATTATATACATCTTTCCCTATAGTCTTATGTAAAGTGACATGTAGAGGAATCCTAGAGCTAAAAATAAAACCAGCAGGAACAGTTATCACGACATTAATAAAAACACCATCGAAAGAATGTCTCGTCTATATACTAGATTATAACATGTGAGCTGCTGGGATCCATATTCACTGCCACAGTTAGAAATAAGCAGTGTTATGAGAAAAAGAAAATTCTCCTTGTAGAACCTAAAAAAAAAACAAAACAAAAACAAACAAACAAACAAACAAAAAAAACCAATGGAAATAGTAGCAGGACTGCTGCAGCCTGAGCAACCAACCCCAAAATGGAGTTAACATGTAGATAGTGCAGTGTATCATGAGAGCAGATACTTTTTCTTACTTGTAACTTTGATAGTAATAAGACAGATGGAAAATTAGGCCTGAATTGTACCAAACAAGACAGACAATCAAAGCTGATTAGAAGTGACTATGCTCTTGGCTATCCTCTCCATTTCTTTGGATTCTCCTGACAAGAGATGACACTATGCACAAGAGAGCTTTGCTTGACCCATCTGGAAATCAGAGGCAGTGAAACAAGAAATAAATGGAATTACAAAGTGAATTCTCTGGGGCAGCACACACGGTGAAATTATTAATCTGTTTTTGAAAACTGTGAGGAATGGGCATGACACTTAGAGGGTTTTATGTTGTGTTTTAGATGTTGAAAAAGAAAAAGATAAAGAAATCAACTGAAGATTTATCTGCCATGTACATCTCTAGTTGAACTATAGCCCCAACTCCCAAAACAGTTGGTTCCATCCCTTCAAATGACAGAAATGATTCTAACATTGGTACGTGGAGAGGAAAGGTTTCTTATTACAACTGACAAAGATCTTCTTGCCTTTCTGGAGCGTATGTTAGGCATTCTTTGCTTGCCAAGTCTTTACAAATACGTAGACTCCCTATGTGGGTAGGAAGTCATCAATCTAATTCCCGGGCTGTCCTGTTGCTCAGTTTGGTATATCTCTTACCTGTCTGAACCAGGGGCTGACTTGAAACTCTGAAGATTTTGGCCGTCTAGGTCCAAGCTATAGCTCCTCCCACTTCCAGGTTTTTGAGTTCTGATTTCTCCTCTGGTTGCCGATCTGAACTTGCTAAGGAGAAAACTGAAAATAAACATAGGAATTCAAGATCAAAATAAGAAAAGTTTCCTCATAATACCCATAAACTAATGCATCTGTCAACCCCCATCAGAGAACCTTCTACTTGCAGTAGATAGGGATTAACACTGCCATACAACTGGGAAAAGCACAGAAAAGATGAGACTTCTGAATGCAGAACCCTGGAAGGAACAGACACCGCACCACTCCTTCCAAAGCTCAGGAATCATTTCAGAAGAAGGGATAAAAAGAGGGTGAGAGTTAGAGGTGCTGGACAGCTACAAGGAAATATCTTCTGGGCACAGGAGAACCGCTGCGTATGTGAGCCCACAGTAGTTGTGATAGCATAAAAACTCATGCGCAGGCCAAAGTCAGACAAATTCTCAATGTGGTGAGGGACGTTGGCACTAAATCCTACACATGCTCACAGAGCAGTTGCCTATATCTAGTGGGAGTCAGAGTCGGTTTTCTCTAAGGACAGACATAGCCCCCAGTAAGTCAATTACTCTTAGGTAGAAGGCCACATTATCTAAGAATATTGAAATGTCCCAAATATGACTTGATGGTTAAAAAAAAAAAAAAAGGAGAGGAGGGGCTGGAAAGATGATCTGGCAGTTAAGATCACTAACTGCTCTCCTGGAGGACCTAGACTCAACTCTCAGCACCCACATGGTGGCTCAGAGCAGTGTGTAACTCCAGTTCTGACACCCTCTTTTGGCAAACTTAGGATCCAGGTACACACAGAGAGAGTGTGTTTAGTTAGAACAGAGAGCAGGGTTTGATTCCCCAGCACCAAAAGTGAATAATACAATAACAGTTTCTATTTCTTTCATTAACAAATGAGTATTCAATAAAAACGCAAACCTGAGGGGTTCTGAGGAGTTGGGTGCCTGTGCCTCTAGTTGCCCAGCAAGGATGCTACTTGTTGATAAGCCAGGTCTCTGCCCTGCTAAGGAAAAAGACTGTCTAGTTTGGAAACTCACCAGCCAGCTGAGCGGGAGAGGCATATTCTGGGCTGGGACTCTTTGCAAGCATGCTGAAACTAGGGAATTGCTTATAGCTTGCACAGAAAGGAAATGATTTTCTGGGATTAACAAAGATGGCAACTTAGACCATAGCTCTCTTTATTGGACCACAAAGGACTCTAGGTAATGAAAGAATATGCTACTTACATTTTTTGTTGTTGTTCTTCTTACTAAACATGTTACGTGTCATTGAGCTACCCTGTAAATGACACATCTTTTACATTGTTTATTACTTCTTGGACAGCTTCCTACAATGTGTGTAGATTATATTTACACCGCCAACTTGTCACCAATCCTCGCTCCCTTCCCTATTCACTGGACTTTGTGAAATCTGATTGCATTACTGCTTCATGCAGTTAATTGGAAATGAAACAAAAATAGATTTTGAAGAAATGGAGTTCAAGTCCTGGTCCAGAATACTGAGGGCACCAAACATGCCTGCTTTTAAATACATTTAAGTATGGCTGGCACTGATTGGACTCAGTGTCTATTAATAATAACGATAATTTTACAAAGAGCACATGAAATGTGAAAGGGGATGGGTGAGTCCAAGAGAGAGTTAGTGGGAGGCTGTATGGGTAGATAAGATACATTTGAAATTTTCAAAGAATAAATAAAATATTTAAAAAGCAACAACAAGATGTCAGCTGTAATCTTTAGGAAGATGATATTGGATTGATAACTTCATTTATTTTATGTTCAACAATGTTCTAAGTGAAGAAATGAGCTCCAGAGATACTGGCATAATCTTAATAGAATCTGCTAGGTTGTTTCTACTTCAAAGGACTCTGGTAAAATGTCACTGTCAACATGTCAGAACCTTCATTATACTGGAAAATTACCTTTGGGTGAGAATGATGCTTACTGTAATGTCAGTCTTTGCTGCTCAGAGAAGCACCTTGTACATGGCCTAGTCTTTGCACTTCTTAAGGTATTTCCTCTGCTCAGAATCACCCCTTCTTTCTTTTGATAACCTAAATCCAACCCATCTGTCAAGCTTCTTGCCACATCCCACTTGTAATCTGATGTGTGTGTCTTGATGTCTCTTATGGCAACCCCAAAGCAGCTATTATCTATTTATGTAATATGTGTCTTTATTGCCTGTGACATCCCTGTGAGTTATTAACAGAATGCTGTATTTAGGGAGAGCTTGAGAGCTCCTATTGTCATTTTCAATTTTCATATAAGCCTTTAAAACTTAGTAACATTTTAGGCTTTAAACTGTCCTGGATGTTACAGTCCATAAAGGCAGAACTAAGCTGCCAGTTTTGAGTTACATCAGGGCTCAGCCAAATGCTTTGGTGATTTGAATGAGTCAAGATCGGTGTGACCCACTGTTTGTCAGATATTGTTTTCCAGCTCCAAACATCCTTAGTTGTGTGACCTGACCCTGTGTTGCCTGAACTAAGATCTGCAAACTATAGCTCTTAGCAGCATCTGTAGGCTCTAAGATTCTTATTCTGCCAATCCATTGGTTCCTTTAAAGGAGTTAGGCACTATGTTATATGTCTTAACACAAAAGCAAGGAAGCTACTGGGGAGGCATTAAAACAGCTTACCATTAAGTGTATGTATATTAGGCAAGGGTCAGAGCGAAAGATGAGAAGAGATGCACATGCACAAGGCATTGTGGGAATCCCGAAGAATAAATGAATGCAATAGGATAGGGAGGGTTAAATGATTAGGATAAAAATGTAAGAAATTCTAGAGTATCATTTGCCTTTATCTCTGCTAACTAATGAACAAGGGAGTTAGTTACGAGAGTTTGAGTTAAACCGTACTTTTATTTCATTCTCACAAATAGTTTAGAACACTGAAAAAATGAGAAACGGCCACACTGCTTTTAGAGCTAGCTACCATCTCAGCCATGGTCAGCTATTCATGGTGGTTTCTGCCAAGAGAACAATGCAGCGCTACCTAGAGAGGAGCCCCATGAGACTTGGCACACCTTCGAAGCGTTGCTATACAGTCTTCTTTTGTGGCACCTTGCTGCCAGTTCCCAGAGGCCTCTTGCATCTTGTTCTCTGACATATATCCCATTGCTTACTCCAGTACTCAACAAGCATATCTGCCTTCTGAACTAAGTTGTAGTAGTCAAATGTGACTCTTTTCCTTACGGAAGCTTGTATTTTAAATGGGAATAGAATGTTTGAGTAACTAGGTTTTAATTGCTGTTTTACATATCAGCAGGTAGGTTAGAGGAGAGGGATGCTGGCATTTGCAAGGAAAGGTTATAATCATCAACTTATAGCTGTGACTGGCTCTGACCAGAGATCTGCCTGGGAGTAATGGGAATCATTTGGTACCAGAGTAAATAGGTCAAATGAAATAGAGCTCTTATAAGTTTGGTTCATCCAGTGAAATGATTTATACGAGGTTAAAAGTACTTAAGATTGCATCTCCCTACGATAAAATGTTACCCTGGTTGAGTCTCTCACCTCCTCTGGGCCACTGATGTGACATAAGACATAAAACACTAAAAAATTCTTTATTTTGGAGATGGATAGCATGTGCTTACCCTTTCTTCTTGGGTCCATCATGAATGGCCTTCTGTCTGATGGAAGATGAAGTATCTGACTTGTCTATATCTTGGTGGGCTTGCTCATGGCTTTGTTGTTCTTCAGACCCTCATGGGAAAAAAAGAAGAGAATAAGTTTATATACAAAAAGATCAGAAAGGATAACAAATGTCTCTTCTGCATTCATTTTCTAGACTACCACAAGACCAAAGAAGTCCATAATAATTAGTAATGACAATTCAGTTCCAAGTTATTTTGTATACATAGTTATTTTTCATTTGTTGAATGCTGTAGAGATAACTAAGAATTAAGACCAGAATTTATCAGGGGAAAGTTTGGTAAGATAAGCTTTCCTAGGAAGGCTACAATGAAGAAACAAATTCATTATGCCTCTACAGATACCTTTAGGATATGAAATGCTGCATTCAAGAGATCTCTAAATCCAAAGACAACAGATTTTCTTTTCTTTCTTTCTTTCTTTTTTTTTTGGTTTTTTTTTTTTTTTTTTTTTTTTTTTTTTTTGGTTTTTTGATACAGGGTCTCTCTGTGTTAATCTTGGCTGTCCTGGACTCACTTTGTAGACAAGACTGGCCTCAAATTCACAGAGATCCATCTGCCTCTGCCTCCTGAGCGCTGGGATTAAAGGCCTGCACCACCTCACCCGGCCCAGATATTATTTTTATAGGTATGTTTTGTTTGTTTGTTTTTGTTTTGAGACAAGTTATCAATCTATTTCTAAGGCTGGTCCGTAACTCTCTATGCATCCCAGGTTGCATCTGAGTCCATAACCCCTGCGTTTCAGTCTCCCAGCAGTAGCGAACACAAATGTGGCACAATACACTACAGCCAGACATCATGACCATGAGAGCCCAACTTCATGGGATGACAGGTATGTGTGCATGTATCTTATGCCTGAGATGTAGTCCACAAACTGGAAAAGTCTGAGGTTTAGTGTGGGAAGAGGCTGTAGCTGACTGGAACATTTTTATTCAACCTGATGGTTTTATTCACCTTTAGGAGAACTTCTTTATCAGTGTCTCACCCAAAAGTGTCACAGGAACCAGTGGTGCCCCAGACAAAAAGACACCTATTCCACCTTTACTATATAAACCATGCCTGGAAAATCTGCACTCAAGAGAGCTTAAATCAATGCTGAACCAATTCTATTGTATATACTGAAAAGCAATCTCAAGCCTGTTGTTCTTGGTACTTGGGGCTAGTATAATTCTGCATTGACTGAAGCTCTCTTACAAAATTTAAGACCATTAGCATATTCTAGGATAAATGCTATTGACTCGGTCTAATCATTATAACAACCAAAAATGCTCCTTGGCATTTCCCAATGTTCCCATTTGTTAGGAACCAAGAACTAGACTTTTTTAAAAACATAGCACTTAAAAACCTGAAATGAAACTTAGTGGAAAATCAAGAATTACTTTCAAAATGGGAGGCATTTATTCCACCTGTTTTAAGTAGCTTTTTTAAATGTTATAAAATATCAGAAATATACTTGGAAAGATAAATTGCTATGATGAGGGTGCGGGGTTCTTTTGAAAATCTCAGCATTTCAGATATGTGGAAAATCAGTACACAGTTTATTTTCTACTGACTTCATTTGTGTGATTTTCAGATTTAAATTCCAAGCTACCAGGTCTTGAAATGACCTAAGGGATTGAGGAAAGAAATCCAACTGTGTTTCCCTCTTACATTACTATAGGTGGAGTTATTTATCCTAACCAAATGACAACTTACATTCTTGAAGACAAATGATTATATTAGTTACCTGGGCTTCTTCTTAAGATGGACTGTCGAACAACATCTGTGCCCAGAACATTGACTTGCTTGAAACGCTTTGCCTTTTCTTCAAAAAACCATTCTCCACTGATAATCCTTAGCTGCCTGCTCATGAAGCAAAAAGAAAGTTCTAAAATTAAATTATTTAGTTGCATAGGTAACTTTAAAAAACCACTTAGGTGTAAACACTGACTGTGGATACAAAATCTTCAATATGAGAAATGAGGACTGACCAAAGGAACAATCATATAAGATAAATGCATAGGACCTGTTTTAAATACTGGACCAAAGTAGAGAAAAGGACAAGAGATATCACAATACTCAGGATATTGGTGATGGATAGTTTCCAGAGCAGAGGAAAACTAATAGAGAGGAGGAAATAAAATCAAAATCCCTATGTTAGGAATGTCTCCCTGGATCTTATAATCAATTGGATGTTAATGTTGGAAAATGATCCTTGATTTGGTTTTGTCAACTTAACACACATTGTGTCACCAGGGAAAAGGAACTGCAACTGAGGAACTACCTCCATCAAACTGGCTTTGAGCATTGTCTTGACAGATGACTGGTAGCCACTGCAGGTGGAAGTATCTCTGGGGACTAGGAGCTGAGTTATATAAAACGAAAAGTGGGGCAACCATAGAGAGAAAGCCAGTAAGGATATTTCCTCCATGGTTCCTGCTTCTGCTCCTACTTGACTTAATACCCTGACCTCCCTCAACGATGGACCACGTCTGAAATTTGTAAACGAAGGAAATCTTTCCTCGTCAAGTTGCTTTTGGTCAATGGTTTATGACAACAACAACAAATGGAAGCAGGACAAGTCCTGTCCATCTTTTGAGCCTTACCTATAAGGTCTATGTGAAGTCACCTCCTATCTTCCATCTAGAAATGTCTGTGATCTTTTTAACTTTCACTTTTCCTATGACATAAAGAGCTTTACACTTTATCATAGAATTATAAGTCATGTCTATTGGTCTGTGAAGTCTCTGAGAGATAATCTCTATGAAACTCAACTCCTGACCTACAGTACTGTAATAAAGGGCTTTTTATAGACTGTGCCCTCAAGATATGGTTTGTTTCTTTGTTATATAATATTAACACAATTTGTTACACAGATGATGGAATGCATATATTGCATATAAATTGTTAGAGTGTTTACTTGTTTACTTGAATGAGTGACTACTCCTTCATCATTTTAAGACTAATTTCTTTTAATATATTCACCATAAACCTCATTATCAGTGACATGAAGGCAGGAGTCTTGACTCTTTTCGTTACCATCTCTAGCAGTAATATTGGCACTGCGGTTTGTAAATATTTGTGAGATGAATCAAGATTCCTGGAATCCAACCCATAGCAGCTCACAGCTGTAAAGTTCATGTTGGAGGTTACAGATGAGACTTAAAGACTGATAAAAGTCATTGGGTAGTCTAAAGTTATTTCTAAGGAAACATGAAACACTAGCTTATAAGGGCATGAGCTGAGGATGGAAAGCAGTCCTGTATTATTGGGGTAAATGATTTCTAGAGGTTGAGAGGTAGGCCTGGGCTCTGTAATAGCAACCTTTGAATGTCATACTAAAGACCCGAAATATCATTCTGGAGACAATAGGGAACTTACTCTAAAGTTCACAGTTGATAATGCAATCTTTGGAGAAATGCAGAGAGAAATGAGAAGCCAGCAAACTAATTAAGAAGTTACTTTAGTAGACAAGACAAGAAAAGACATAAATCAAGGTAGCATATAAGAATGAGACTACGCAAGATTTGGATGCTGAAGCAAAGCAACCGAGAACCAAATAGAGAGTTCTAGCCTCAGAGCACTGTATCGAGATTTAGCAACAAGTTGTACTTGAAAATCAGCAACTGAATCCCAACTATAAAGCTTATCCTGGAATAATGTCAGCTTTATTAATCACAGTAATTAATATAATGCTTCTTACTATAGGACACAGAGGCATGATATAACTGTACCATAGTTCTACCACTGGCAAAAAAAAATCTAACTGTTAACCTTAGAGAAAGTATACAGTGAAAATATGACCATAGCATACATATTCCACACTCATTCCTGGAGGGCAGATAACCCATTGAAAAAGCACATTATTGAGTGGTTAGCTCGTAACTGTAGAAACTACAAAATGGATCAAATCTAAGGAAGATATACTCTACCAAAAGAATAAATTTGAACAAAATATCCCTGAATAAATTTCGAGGGATCTATAGATTTATATATTACTACTTATGCCAGAAATACCAGTATTTGTGGGATGTTCATTTCTAAAGGGGTTCTTTCAAGATTACTATCAATCAGCAGCTCATATAAGTACTAATGCAACCCAATTTTACAGCTCGAATTCAGCTACCAACCACATGACTTGAAAATGTCAAGACTGTCCTGGGTCATTCACGTGGATGCAAAGTAAGGAAAATAAGTGGAAGTCAAAAGAGACAGTGTAGAACAGGAAGTCATAGAGTCAAATGAGAACAAGGAAAATGACCTAGCTGAGTGTGTGAAAACCATTTAATGGAGCATGCTAAAGTCTTGGCTCTTATGGATGTTTGTTCTTTGTGTGTGTGTGTGTGAGTCAGGGAAAAGGGTAGATAGTACAGTGACGGTTTCATGTGTGGCAGTCTACATTCTCCAGGAAACGGACCTCCATGTTATCTCTACCATACACCTACAGTTGCCAACACATAACACAAATACTACTTTTCCAGAGTTCTTAGTCACTGCCCTCTACCATCTGTGTGAGAACAATGGCTATAACTTTTGTTCGCCCCCAGGTATAAACTTGAGTAATTTGTCATTTTTATAAGTCTGAAGTATCAGAAATAATGCTTTCATTTCCTTCACAATTACTGGATGCAAACAGAAAGCTTAGTAGAAGAACAAGAAATTAATACTGAGTATCTACCAGGTACCAAGTAATGTTCAAGATGCTTTATGTGGGTATTCAATAACCCTCACTATGAGATGTAAGGTATCAGTGACAGTCCTTACTTTATAGACTGGGAAACTCACATGGGTTAAACATTTTCCTCAGTGTTATAAAGGTATGATGGCAGATACAAAGCTCATACTCTCTTCATTTTGGGGGCTGGAGAGATGGCTCAGAGGTTAAGAGCACCATCTGTTCTTCCGAAGGTCCCAAGTTCAATTCCCAGCAACCACATGGTAGCTCACAACCACCTGTATCGAGATCTGGTGCCTTCTTGTGATGGGCAGGCACACGTGTGGGCAGAATACTGTATAAATAATAAAAAAAAAATCATAAGAAGAGAATTTATGTTTCCCAGCTACGACAAGACTTTGATGAGGGATAAAGATGTACGGAAGTGAAAAATAATCAGCAATGCTTAGCATTTCAAATAAATGTGTGCACACTGGGGGCCAAGTAGCAAGAATAAAGACGTGGTGAAAGAGGACAGGAAATAAATAACACACTTACTGTAAGATTTCAGTCTGTCTGCCATGTCACTGTAGTATTCAAACAATTCAAGGTTTGAAATAAATCTTGTTTCCTCTAGGTTGAACCCAGAAGAATGGAAATTACAGTGTACCACACTTATCTGTGAACACTGACTGCTGACTATCAGAGAGGGTTAGGTTCTGGTTTTATTTAACATTAAACTCCTGAGACTTATGTAAGGTTCTTTCACTTGAAAGTTTACATAAATGTGAAGATGTTCTTATCTCTTTGGAGTAGGGTAAATCAGTAATCTTTCTTAAAATGGCATAATAACCAAAGTACCTTTTCGTTATGTATTTATACTGGAGAAACCTGTAATAAGATATGCTTTATAAGTTACACTAAGTTATCAGTTTCCATCTGTTAATTACAAAGAAGCTAGTTAAGCTTAGTTATTATTAGATAGTACATATTTATTGAATTCCTACTATATGCCAGACCTATTGGGGATTAAAAGAACAGCAGAGAAAAACACATTCTATCCATACAGAGAGCGTGGTGAGTCTAGGTTCACTTACAGGCAAAAACCCAAAGAGTTTTAACATAGTTAGGGAGAGAGAAAAGCAAAAATGGATTAGCTACGAAGGGAGCAGCTTCCCTCTAGTAATTCTTGCTGTAAACATTTCAGTGTTTCAGAAATAAAACCCTGTCCAAGGTAAATGACAATAAAGGTTGTTCTTCCAACTGATTAGAGAATGACTCACTTTCTGACTCATCTCATCTCTTAGAGGTTAGGGTGGGAATTTCAATTTCATGGTCTATTAAACATGGAGACAGCCCAGTAGGGCTGTAACATTCTCTTATCACAAACAAAGAACATTTACTGCCAATAAAATGTCATTTATGCTTCCTTATTGAAAACCACTCCATGAATAGCAAACAGGATATTTCCAATACAGAAAGCTATAGTCTCAGAGAGCACATAAACTACTGGCTTAAATACTAGAGAAGTATTATTAATTGAATTTCAGCTAGAAAAGTAAGCTTGAATTTTCATATATTAAACACTCATGAAGATTTTCATTTATTGAAGAAAAACATAACCACAGACAAATTGTTGCTGAAGAAGCATAAGAACTACAAATTAAAAACTATTTTCTATTTAAAAGGCTAGAAAGACAAAGAATTTCTTTAATGGTTCAAAAATTACATAATAATACTACTTTTTACATTAAACCATGAAGCTATTGAAGGCATTCCATGCTCATTTGCCCTCGTAGCTTAGTCCATTTTATACCAATTGGTTAACAACAAATGTGTAAGAGGGATATACAGGTTTGTGGATGAATACATCAATTAGACAGATAGTTTGTTTGATTGAGATAATGTTTACCAATAAGAACACAATTGATTGAGATATTTTATTAATATATTAACACTTCCTGAAAAGCATGTTCAATGTCTTAATATTTATGTGTGCATCTTCTAATAGCAACTTGTATTTTTCTGTGATAGGTGGATATTTACTTTGTTTAAAGGGTATATGTACTTGTCAAGGCTCTTATTTTTCCCCCAACCTCATGTTCCCAATAGAATAAAATTATATTTGTTCTCTTTTTCTTCCTCTTACTCCAGCCTGATGTGCTTTAAGTAGGAGACAGTCGTGTACCCATTTATCATTTCATTATCTTGCTCATTCATGCATCTACTCATTTAGCAAATAAGCACAGAGTGAGCTACTTTAAGCATTCATTTATGCATGAACAACACAGATTTTTTTAATCTCCTTTTCTCATGGTTATGAAGCTTATATCATAGTAGAGGGAGAGAGATAAGGAATCAGATAAATAAGTGAAATATGTAGCACATGTTAGCTAAGTGGAAAACACAGGAAAAGATTCCTTCATTTTGAGTAGGCCAGCTTCTATGACAATCTCCAAATTCAACTCTACATATCAAGATGTAATTTCTTAGCCTTTAATCCTATCACTCGGGGAGGCAGAGACAGGTGGCTCACTGTGAGTTCAAGGCTAGCCTGGTCTACAAAGCAAGTCCAGTACAGCCAAGGCTACACATAGAAACCCTGTCTCAAAACAAAAACAAATAGTTAATTTCTTGTTAATACAAGTTAAAGAGAATCTGACTCCTGTCTTCCAGAGGAAAGATGTAGTGAATTAGACCTTTATTTAGCATCCATATTATGTAGTAACGGAACTGGTTGAAAAATCATAAGGCCACAGGTCTTGTGGTATAGTAATTATAAGTAGGACAGACAAAGTGAATTTTTTTTTCTTCCTATATTGAAGTTGGAAGCTCCACGTAACAGATAAAGGGCTTTTGAGTCTTAGGCCTTAGGTACTTTTGTCAGAACAAATGAGGGTCTGGGCTATAAAAGAAAATGTATGGAAATGGGATAAAGAGGGAAGGAATGTGTACTAAGAATCAACCCAGAAAGTATTGGATAAGAATTGGAGAAATAGGTATTGAGAATTTTCTCATCAATCCTTGGAGTTTTCAGTTAAGAGATCAATTGCATAAACAATTCTACTAAAACTAGGAACAACATAAGGCTGTCTTGCTATATAGTGCTTAAAGTCTTAGCTAGGGCAATAAGACAACTGAAGGAGAGCAAAAGGATACAAATTGAAAAGGAAAGAGCCAAAACATCTTTATTTACAGATGATATGAGAGTATACATAAGTGACCCTAAAATTCCCATTGAAGAATCCCCTACAGCTGCTAAAAACGTTCATCAAAGTAGCTGAATACAAAATTAACTCCCAAAGATCAGCAGCCCTCTTATAAACAAATTACAAAAGTACTGAGAAAAAAATCAGGAAAACAACACCTTGCACAGTAGACTCAAAAATATAAAATATCTTGTGATAACTCTAACTAAGCAAGTGAAAAACTTGTTCATCTCCTGACTTCCTTCAGTGATGGACTACAATGTGGAAGTTTAAGCCAAATAAACCCTGTCTGTCCAACTTTCATCCTGCCATAGTGTTTCATCACAGCAAGAGAAACTAAGACAACAACAGAATCTCAACTGGCCATCTCTTGTCAACAAACGAAGCTTTCAGTACTGGAACTAGGTTGCATACAATTGAATTGTTGGCCAAAGGCAGTGGTTCTCAACCTTCGTAACGCTGTGACCTTTTAATACAGTTCCTCAAGTTGTGGTGACCCTAACCATAAAATTATTTTGTTGTTGCTTCATAACTACAATGTGATATCAGACATTGAATGGAAATATGCAACATGCAGGACATCTGATATGAAAACCCCACAGGGGTCATGATCCAGCCACAGGCTGAGAACCACTGGCCAAAGGGGTCTCATGGAATTCCCCCAAAAATCAGGCTATTGCCAAGGTAATAGATTGTTCTCCAAAAACTGACAACAAGGCCCCATTGCTTCAGACAGCACTGACACAACTCTGCACATGGAGAGGTCAAGCTGGTGCCACCACAGAACCTTCACCCCTACATTCTAGTGCAAGGATTCTCAACTTGTGGGTCACAGCTCCTTTAGGGTTCAAACAACTCTTTGACAGGGGTCATCTAAGATCATTGGAAAACATGGGTATTTATATAGATATCATATTAGGAAGGCTGGGAACCACTGACCTAAATAAATAAGAACATAATAGGAAATCTGCCTCCCTTTGTCTGTTTTGATGAACATCTAGGCTTGGAGAAAAATTGTAACGGTTCTAGTGCTGCACCTCAGCTCATGTGGACAGGACACAGGATTCTCTTGTCTTGCTAATTACCTCAAATGTTTCAGAATGTCAAGAGAATTTTGTCTATGCCTTTGGAGAAGCCGTGTGATATCTACAAGGGCTTAAAGAAAAGAAAACACTTTCCTGTTTTTTGTTTGTTTGTTTGTTTTGTTTTTTAGTACAGGGAGACACTTAATCCATTAGGCCTCCAATTTTATTATGCTTCAGAGTTGTTTGTAATATTATTCCTTACTTTTATACTTGCTTCTACCTGTCTCTCCTCCACTTAACACTTCTCTCTCTCTCTCTCTCTCTCTCTCTCTCTCTCTCTCTCTCTCTCTCTCTGTCTCTCTCTCTCTCCCTCTCCCTCTCTCTCTAACACACACACCTGTCAAGCCTGTAACTAGGCTATAATAGTAAATCTACTCTCAAAGAATTTAAAATTCTTTGTCATTTCTTAATTTTCCCACTTCATTCTTGTCAATCATCAAATATGGAGTTTGCACAGAAAGGTAGGAAACTCACGCGACTTTGGCACAGACAGTGCACTTCCAGCTGCCATCAAGGCCCGTTACTCGACACTCACTGCACACTCTGAGTGAACAGGCTTGGCATGGATCTCCCCGATCGAAGATGAGGCCAAGGTTTTTCTGACAGTGAACACAGACTCTACTGGTCTCTTGTTGAGTCTTCCCACTTCTACGTTTTGCTTCTAAAAGTTCATTCTTCAGCTTCCTGGTAAGACAAAAAAAAAAAAAAGGCACATTGAAAACACAGGAGAGGACTGATAAAATGCCATCGTGGGTAAAGTAGCTTGCTGTTTATTCACTTATCCAGGATGCTTTTGATATTATACTCCTGGAAGTGTTCTCTCTGTGCCCACATGATGCAGGAGTGCAGAGACATTCAGCCATATTGGTTCTTTCTTTAAGTAAACCAGCTAAGAGTGCAATTACAAACATTCTACCATTTCAGTTCTACAAACTTCTACTTAGCATTTAAGAGCTTTCAACAATAAATATCCTTTCTAACATTTCTCACCTTTCTGACAGACACGTCTATGGTTGAGCCCAGGATACAACAAAAAAAATTAGCTGCCCAAATGCAAGCAACAATTTATCCACTTAATTGCTTCTAAAATATGCATAATTGGACGACTGGACCCCCCCCCACGCAACCCCCCCAGCCACTAGGGGGAGTGGGGCTGGTGCTGGCCTAGGGGCTTCCAAGTAGGGATTAAGGCTGCTCTGGGCCCTGCACAGCAGAAAAGTAACTCCAGGAAGGATGGGGATAGGTGGAGCAAGGGTTCCAGCGAAGAGAAGGGAGGGGCCCCAGCAGTGCACTTACTTCCCTGGAAGCCTGCAAGCCTCTTTCCCATCCCGTGGCTGGCCTCAGTTTGTGTAAGTGAAATGTGCCCCTTACTGGGCCCAGATCCCTGAGCTTTTGTGGGAGTGTGATTGGTTCTTATTGGCACCGAGTCTGCCCACCTGCTGGAGGTATTAGGAATTTTGTTGGTGCCTATCAATTCTATACATAGGGAAACTGAAGCCCAAGAGAGGCCAGAGCTGTGCACAGACTTCTTTCTTTCTGCCCCACCCCCACCCGGTCTGCTTGTCTGCATGGCGATTTCCCCAGCCCCCTGCTGCTTGGTTAAAGTGAACCCACCCGAGAGCTGTCCCCAATAAACCTGCTTTCATACTCTTAAAAAAATAAATAAAATAAAATATGCATAATTATATTCTTCAGTGGTTGTTTTTATGAGAAATAAAAGTGAAGTTCGTAAGCATGAGTCCTGTCACACAGGTATTAAACATATTCTACTTTGATATCTTCTTTTAAAAACTATTTGGCAAGAAATGCTTTTCTCTTCCCTTTAAAAACTTGGAACTGTCAGTATAGTCCCTTCTCCAGAAGCAGCACCTAGGAAATTCTTGGGAACACTAACTATCAGGATCTGCTTTACTTGATCAAAATCTGCTTTTTAAAATTTGGGATCTGTATTTTATCAAAATATGCAATTGATGCTAGTATGAGCAATACAGTCTTGGAACCTGTGCTCTCTAGCTTGTTTAGACACTGGAATAGCTTGGAAATACTGGTGACTAAGTCTCATGTCCACATATTGGAATGTTATTGGTTTGAGAGGTGGCCTGAGAAATGCTATGTCTAAAGTTTCTTTATTTGTTCTAGTACACTGTCAGCTTTGGCAAACAGTGCTCTAGAAGATTGGCCTGTTGCCATTTCAGGATTTTATAGATATGCCAATCCTTTCGATTACTTATCTCTTATCTTATCTTCAATGCCCAGGAATAAAACCTGGAATCTACATCTTTCACAGCATTTCCCTTTCACATTTGTAACGTTCAATTTTGTCAGACTCAACTAGACTAGCATCTTCCCAAGTAAAGAAAGGATGCTTGCATTTTCTTGACCATGCTGTTCAGGTCCTCAGTCCATGCTAGGTTATGAAGCAGTTGAACAGTTGAAGGTGATGATTATTTCTTTTGTGGACTCTTATGAATCTCCACTGGTGCATGTATAGTGTATATGTGTTGAAATCATAATAAATGCCATTAACAGTTCATTCATGTTAGTAAAAACAAAATATTTTTAAAAGAATAACTGGTATAGATAGAACCAGAATCTAGAGCTTTTCATTCCCAGGCCAATGAGAGAATCATAAGTCAGGAATTTTAAAGTAAAGAATATGTTTTCTAAAATTATTGACAGTTTTCATTTATTATTTCAGCATCTCTTAGGTAGGTCATCAGATGTAAGCAGGCTTGAAGGACTCTGAGAATGGATCCTGCCATCAGTCCACTTTGGACCCTACCTCCTGTTTCCTCAGCAACATAAGAAAGAGAAGTAGCACAATTACTGCATAGTCATGATGTATCATGCTGCACAAACAGCGTCTTAGCACACCCTTGGTTTTGGTCCATTAAAAGAAAACTATTTGTCCTGGTCAATATATCAAAATCTGGCTTCTACTTTTGGCCCTGGGTAAAAACATGACAGTCTGGTATGCTTGAAATATACAATATAATATAATCACCTCCCTTAAAAGTTAATGCAACTGGGCCCATCAGTTACCTGGCCAGGAAACCACTTTTCTGGAAAGCTAATTTAAATGAAAACATGCTAAAGAAGTTATAATCCCTATCCCATTAAAGAAATAGTGTACTTATGCATGTCAGGACTTTCCCTGACCCCAAGATCCGCTGCTTACTGAGCTTCACTGCTGAACCTACCCAGTTTTCCAAGTTCTACCTCTATGGAATAACATTTTAGTTATCCCATATTTCTTCCAGAATAATCCCAAAGGTCCTAAAGTGCTTTTGCTGACATTCTGGGCATTACTATTTTCTCAGGAGAACCCCATCTCCATTTCTATAGCTGGTTATCATCTACCATTGCTGACTCAAACTCAAAGGTAGCTCTTTCTCTGTCTCTCCTCCATTCCCTCCCAGGCTAATAAAATAGACCTTACGTTTCCTTCTGAGTCTTTTTCAAAACCCCTTTTTATTAGGGGCTGGAGAGACAGTTGAGCAGTTATGTACAGTTAGTTTTTGTAGAGGACCTGAGTTCAGCTCTCCAAACCCACATTGGGCAGCTCACAACTTCCAGTACCAGGCAATCTTCTGTCCTCTGTGAGCATCTGCACTCAAGCATGTACATAGTGCATATACAGATCTGTATATTGGCATGCATATGTACACAAATTAATAACAAAATAGTCTAAAAACATAAAATGTTTTGTAAATGACATGATAATTCACCAAAGGTAACTGTAATTGTCTGGTGACACTTGAGTTTATTGAGCCTCAGTCCTGTGCTAGGCCTTCTGGTATGTGTTACTACAGGACACCTACTATGGATTTCCATTATGTTTTATGCTACTTAGATGGGGACAAACTGCCCGAGTACTGCAACAGCAACCATACAGAATACACAAGTCCTCACAGTCTTGTCCCTCTAAACACAAATAACGATAGCACATGTTTTCCAAACTTCTGATTTAATGCTTACAATCTGTCCTTATGTGTTCTACCAGAGCTCCTCACTTAAATGAAGTTTATTTAAAACAACAAAACAAACTATTTTGGGAGTTGTGTGTGGTGGCACACACCTGTAATCACAGCACTCAGGAGGCAGAGGCAGGTGGATCTCTGTGAGTTCAAGGCCAGCCTGGTCTACAAAGTGAGTCCAGGACAGCCAAGGCTACACAGAGAAACCCTGTCTTGAAAAAAACAAAACAAAACAAATAAATAAATAAATAACTCTTTTTAGGAACTTGTAAAAGATGTAGGCTTTAAGCTCCCAGAAGAAGTCCACTATATGATATATGAGATCACAATAGTTTGGTTACTTCAGGGCCCAGTGGTAGTAGGCCTTTTGTATAACACTGTTGTCTAATGCTTTCTTGAGACCTGCATGAAACTAGAACTATTAATACTCCCTAACAAATTAGAAAGGAGCTCAGGAGACCCTACTCCTTGTTGAGGAATAGACAGTTAATGTTGTCTGGGATAGAGGGACCCACACAGTCTCACTCTTCCCTGAGGATAAATATTTGGTTGGTTCCCTAAACTGGATTTGGGTGGGATCCTTCCATTTGTGTGTCACTGATGTCCTATCTGTGGTGAATAAAGTTTGTCTCCCCCAGAAAAAGCTGACACAACTAACTGGTTGATACAAAGTAATCAAAACAATCAGAAGACAAGAACTCTTGAGAAGTATCTCATCTGAGAAGGTTGGTGGGTCAACATAATAAACAGAGCAGAGAGGCAGTTCAGAAGTAGAGGGAAAGTCTCTCCTGGAAAAGAGTGTATCACTAGGGACTCAAAGTTTAACCTCTTATCAGCCCCTTCACTACAATAGCAGGGACTGCTTGGGGAAGTTATAGCCATATACAAATCAAACACTTGCTTTCCATTTTTGTGCTTTACTTGACAGTCATATCTTTAACAGTATACTTAGTTACTTAGCTTGAAAGGACATGGGACTCAGTATAGATCAGACTAAAGGAAAGCAAGTATGTAAGGGTCTAAGCATTTTAGCTGGGCAATTCTCAGGATGATGTTGATGATACCAACTGTTTTTGAGACATGCTACAAAATCTGGAAAACATTTCACAAGCTGATTCAGAAGATGAAAGAGCTTGATGATTTTTCAAACCTCTATTAGACATTGAATTCAATCGCTTATATCCTAATCTGTGTTAAGCACGCAGTCATTTTTCAGACATTCATGAGGCAGAAGGGTCACTGAAAAGATGGCTCACTCTGTGCTGTGCTGCTATAACAAAACACACACAACATAATTTACAAAGACCAGATGTTCATTTCTTACCATTCCGGAGGCTGAGAAAGTTCAACCTCAAGGGGCTGTCAGCCTCTCAGTGGCACAAATCCATACTTCCAGCTAACTGCACAGAGCAATCACAATTTTGAAGCCTGCCTTAAATGAGCTCAGGGCCAGACTGTATTTTAGAGACCTTGTCTCAAAATTAAAAGGGAAAAAAAGAGGCCTGAGGCTATACCTCAGTGGAAGAATGCTTGTCTAGCATGCTCAAAGCTCTGAACTCAACCTCTAGTATCTCAATATTCCAAAGGGAGTACAGGAAAGTGTGTTGATAGCTGGCCATGGCCTTTTGTGTCTGCCACACATGGCAAACAGTGGGAGGGCATGAGAGGTCATAAAACACAAGAATGGTTCTAAATTGCTGTGATAACAAACCCACCATTAGAATATATATCCATTAATGGGGAGGGAGGAGTGAGCACTGATGATCTAAACACTTTCCATTAGACTCCCACTTCCAAATATGAAGTATTGGGTATAAGTTTCCAACACATCAGTATTTGTGTTTTTATTTGGTGTATGAGTGTTCTGTCTATGTACCACATGTGTGCCTGGTACATGAAGAGGTCAGAAGAAGGCGTCAGGTCCTCTAGAACTGGACTTATGGAAGTTTGTGAGCCACCACGTGGGTACTGCAAATCAAAGCTGAGTACTCAGCAAGAGCACCGAATGCTCTAAGCCTCTAAGCCATCTCTCTGGTGCCCCCATCACAAGAGTTTTGAAGGATATAATCAAATAACAGCAGCTAGTAATGAAAATAAATGAAAAAAAAACCATGCGATTGGAAAATGGTACTAAGGGGAAAGGGAGTGCAGGAAACTAGAAGAAAGGGGTAAGCTGCGAAGTGTATCTGCTCTCTGTTCAAGTAGCCAGCTGTTGGAAATCAAAGTGAAGGCCATTGATATGTGTGTGGCTGGAGTAGCTGCATGAAGGCATCTGAGGAGAGTTTCCGGTCAGCTGTCCCAGTCCCTTCTCATCTTTCTCACAAGCAGAATATGACCCTGAGAAGCCACAAATGCTTCTGGACCCAAGAAACAGCCTTAACAAATGGGGTTGTTTTCTGTTCTTCTAGCTGACAAGAAATCCTTGAGTGGTTATTTGAATTAGTTTAGATACAATATAGGATCATTAAGGGACCAGTATCCTTCCATCTTGTTGCTTCTTTATGCATGAAATATGGATTGTTCTTATGCACAATGACCAAGAACCTCCAGCATTGCAGCCTTGTTTAAGGCAGAAGAAGTGCATGTCAGGGCTTAGCTGCTTCTGCACATGGGTCTTCAAAGACACAGCAAAATCTACTTCAGAAATCCTTCCAAAAGACTTCCTGGACTTGACCAATCAATGCCACATCATTGCCGAGGAGTTGCAAGAGAGGCTAGGGAATTGACACCCCACAGGATTTTGTGGATATGAGGAAAGGATATTGGGTGAGGAATACTGCCCCTTTCCTGAGGGGTTGTGTTGTGTTGTGTTGTGAATTCTCTAACAAGCAGCAATCCCACTTTTCTGGAGACAGCAGCTAACTGCAATGCAGTTTAGGTCTCATTTCACAATAGTCTTATGTTCACTTCACAGGAAAGAAAAAGGAAAGACAAGGATCTGGCTCTGGACCACTGAAATCACTCAGACCTAGGCTTTCTGCTTCACTGCACACATCATCAATATTCTTTTTAAAGGTTCAGTAATGGTGAAAAGAAGAGCTCCTGGCTGCCTTTGCGATGCTCATTTAATTGCTACAGCATCCATTTGAAATAAAAACTATTCAGCTATGTTGCCTGCCCACTCTGTCTCAAAACTAGCTAGTGTTTTGTCACTATGACACAAGCCATAGACATCTGGGAAGAGGGAACCTCAGTTGAGAAAATGCTTCCCTCAAATTGGCATGTAAGCAAGTCTGTGAGGTATTTATTTGATTAATGATTGGTATGGGAAGACCTAGCTTTATGCAATGACATCCCTGGGCTGGTGGTCCTGGCTTGTATAAGAAATCAAGCTGAGGAAAACACCGGGAGCAAGCCAGTAAACAGCACTTGTCCATGGCCTCTGCATCAGCTCCTATTTTCAGATTCTCATCTTAAGTTCCTATCCTGACTTCCCTGGATAATAGACTACAAAATATAAACTGAGATAAGCCCTTTACTCCACAGCTACCTTTTGGTCATCACAGCAATAGAAAGTAAATGAGGCCTTTAATTTTCAACATCTATTACCTTCTTAGTCACCCATCTCATCCTTTGAACATTTTAACACTATCATCTCTCTTCTATAGTCAATGGTACAATTGCCAAACAAATCATCACTAGGCATTCCAGTAGACCTTTCTCGGTTTCATTTATCAAAAGTTGAAATAAAAATAATATTTCCCTTCCCATCTCCTGTTCGTCTTCCTTAACCTCATCTTAAATACTTTTATTCAGAAAGAAAGAATGTTTTGGTTCATCAAAATATGAACAATTCTAACCACTTCTCTACTGTCTTGAGACAAGTTCTCATTACTTAGCACAGTCTGGCCTTATGCTTCTTGTTGTCCCATCTGAGCCTCCCAAATCCTGATTACGAAATTCTGTGTTTTTTTATACCTGAAGAGGACTGGGGAACATAGCTCAGTGGTAGAGTATTTGCATAATAATATATGAAAGACTCTAGGTTCAATCCCAACACCCTAAGGAAAAAAAGTGTTGCGACCCACCTCAGTCACAGTCTGGGCACAAGAATCGAAACTATTAGCACTTTCTACTCTCCCTAAGTGCTTCTCAGGAGCATAGTCTTCTTTTAGAGTTTAGCCTCTGCCTGTCCTATCATCTCTCATTTTTATTTTATTAACTTCTGCTACAATTTTTTAAAGATTTATTTTATTATTATGTATACAGTGCTCTGCCTGCATGTACACCTGCAGGCCAGAAGAGGGCATCAGGTCACATTACAGATGGTTGTGAGCCATCATGTGGTTGCTGGGAATTGAACTCAGGACCTCTGGAGGAGCAGTCAGTGCCCTTAACCTCTGAGCCATCTCTCCAGCCCCTTTCTGCTACAATTTTTGTAGGTATTTATTTTCTTAAACCCTAGTAAAGAAACTAGTAAAAAGAAGTAATATAGTTGATACTTTATATGCCTTCAGTTAGGTGTGCTGACACACACCTGTAGTTCCAGCATGTAAGAAGCTAGCTTGAGCTACCAGGAAAGACAATAGAAAAACAAGCAGTAAATAGTTGTTGCTATTGAAGAAATGTAATTAAAGACAAAACTATTCCTTATTTTGGACAAACCTGGGATGTTGTAAATACTTAAAAAATATATTTGTTCTTAGTTTTTTTTTGTTGATGCATAGAAATAAACATTAATATAAAAATATGAATGCATGATGTACACCAATTGATCTAAAATCTTAAAGACTGAATAGAGGAACTACTTTTATCATTGCTAAATAATTGAATCTTTTCATTTCTATATTATAATGAAATATTGAATTCATTTTTATCTAATCATCCAAAAAGCTCAACATGTAAAAATTCTTCATTATAACTCAGACACATTACTTTCAAATATGTAACTTCTATCATAAAAATCTGTCTTCTGTAACTCTGACTAGAACAAGCTATACTTAACACAACTTTGTGTCAATCAAAGTAGGAATTTTATAATGGAAAGCAATTAGTTTCTTGGAAGAGGAAGCCATACATAAACAATTTATAAAGTGCTCTTATTTCTTGATGCTTTCAATAACCTCATTAGTGGGGCATATCAAGGTCCAAGATAATAAGAAAGGGAGGTTTACATAGTAGCTCAAAGCGTAGAGTCTCAATATGCCAATTATTTTATCTGTGGTCTTAATACAATTATTTAACCTCTCTGTCTTAAGATTATATATTCTTATGCTTTCCATATCTTTAAATATTCCCAGTGCAGAACAACCTGATGATACTATTGTGAGAATTAAAAAATATATTGCTTGTAAGGTAGTCAGCATAGCTTGATGAATTGTAACTAATTACAATCTAATAAGTATATTTCAACAACTTTCCTTTTTTGTCTCAATTAGTAGAACATCTCACTAAGTTCACAAGTACTCAAAAAAGAGATTAAATTTCTAAAGTGTCCTAATTTATATGGGACCAAGAAGGCCTCAAATTAAATTAAAAAACAAACTTCTAAAACAGAGGTATCACAATACTTAATTTTGAGACACAGTACAGATCCATAGTGAACAAAGAATCACAATATTACACAAAAACACTAAGTAATGGAACATAATAGGTATGTATTGATTGCTTTTTTTTTTTTGTTTCTATGATAAAATATAATGGTTGCTGGGCGTGTTGGCGCACGCCTTTAATCCCAGCACTCGGGAGGCAGAGGCAGGCGGATCGCTGTGAGTTCGAGGCCAGCCTGGTCTACAAAGTGAGTCCAGGATGGCCAAGGCTACACAGAGAAACCCTGTCTCGAAAAACCAATATATATATATATATATATATATATATATATATATATATATATATATATATATATATATATATATATATAAAATGGCCAAGGGAATTTAAAAAGAAAGTATTTAATTGAGTTTACAGATCCAAGCAATTAATGTCCATCATGGCAGAATCAAGGTATGACAGTAGGAACAACTAAGAATTCATATCCAGGAACAACTCAGGGATCATATCCAGAAATTAAGCAGGAGGCAGAGAGCACACTGGGAATGGCATACATCTTTTGAAGTTTTAAAGTCTGCTCCTACTGAAATACTTTCTTTAATAAGGCCACACCTCTTAATCCTTCCCAAACAGTTCCACCAACTGAGGACCAAGTATTCAAACATATGAATCCATGGAGGGCATTCTCATTCACACCACCACAAGATTCTAGGAATAAATTCACGCATCTTTGTTCCACTTACTCTTACCAAAGATTCTCACAATCTACTTGAGATAGGACAACTTCATCAATAAATAAAACTGGATGTTAATATGCAGATGATTGAAACTTCATTCTAATTTCTCACCAAGTTAAAAAAATTATCTCAAACTTAATGCAAGGTGTGAAACTCCTGGATGAAAATATTGGAGAAACACTACATGACATCAGTATAAGCAACGATATTTTGAATTAAAACCCTAAAACACAAGAAATAAGAGCATATGTAGAAAATAGAATTTTATCAAACTAAAAAATTAACATAATGAAGTATCAAACTATAGACTATCAGGTATTATTTTCAAATTATTCATCTAACAAAAATTAATATTGATTGAGCCAATGAGGTAGCTCAGCACATAATGGATCCTTCCAACAAGGTTGATAACAAGAGTTTGATCCCTGGATCCTACATGGTAGACAGAGAGAAGCAATTTCCACAGGTTGTCTTCTGACCTACACACCCTACCCATGCTGTGGCATGTGTGCACATGCACACAAAATAAAGAAAATATAATAAATTTTAAACATTAACTACCAAGAATATAAGGGACTTTGAAAACTTAATAATAACCAGATAAGAACAAATACTTTCCCTTAACTTACTTCCAAGAGACTGATCCCTAAGGACACATCTTGAATCAAGAGATGAAGTTTCAAGGTGCTAGAATAGTAAAAGTCAAGGACCCCATACCCCTGCAGTAATAAACAATATAACAGAGCTGCCACTCAACCCAGACATTTACATTAGTGAAGATGTCTGGAAAATCTCCACATTAAGTAATTATTATAATATCTGTCATTTGTAACCAAGTCTTTTCCCCAGAAAATCCTGTAAGGACTAAATAAATACTAGCTCTTGCACTGTCCACCTACTAGAGAAGTGCTTTTGGGATTTGCCTCACCCTCTGCTACAGCGCTTTCAACGCCAAGCAAACTAAATCCCATCTAGAGCTAAAGTCTCAAACACCATTAAGTCAACAAAAGGACACTACATGAAAACTCACAGAGTCAACCAATCTGGGTTCATAGGGGCTCACTGAGACTGAGCCAATAATCAGAAAGCCTGCATGGGTCTAACGTAGGTCCTGTGTATATATGTTATAATTGTGTAGTTTGGTGTTTTTGTGGGACCCCCAACAGAGGGATGCCAGAGAGCTTTCTGACATTTTTGCCTGCGTTGGAGAGCCTTTTCCTCCTACTGGGTTGCCTAGTTTAGCTTTAAGATAAAGGGAGGTGCCCAGACCTACTGCAACTTGTTACGCCAATGCTTGCTTTATATCCCTGAGAAGGCTGCCATTTTCTGAAGGGAAACTGAGGAGCAATAGATGAGAAGAGAGGAGGTGGAAGGACAAGGAATGTGGAGGGAGAAGAAGGAAGGGAAAACTGAGATTGGGATATAATATATAAGAGGATAAATTAATTAAAGAAATCAAAACTGGCAGGACTGATTAAACGCATAGTAAACCAAAAACAAGAGAAGAATCACAGAAATCATATACACAGTCAGCATAATATGCCAACAGGCTGATGATGGTGGCTTCTAACACTCCTTCCTATGTTAATATTCAAAGGCAGTGCCATCTACTCTGGAGCTATTTCATATCTGCTTAAAGAAAATCGAGGGTGGGGGGCCTGGAGAGATAGCTCAGTAGTTAAGAGCACTGTCTGCTCTTCCAGAGGTCCTGAGTTCAACTCCCAGCAACCACATGGTGGCTCACAAACATCGATAATGTGATATTATGCCCTCCTCTGGCCTGCAGGTGTACATGAAGGCAGAGCACTGTATACATAATAATAAATCTTAAAAAAAAAAAAAGAAAAGAAAATCCAAGATGGATGGTATCTCTTTCCTGTACTCTGAATAGAAAAACATTAACCTTTACACCCATGAAGTCTTACCAACATAGGTGCCTAAACATGAGCTGAACAAGGACACCACCAATAGGCAAGCCAAAGTGGGTAGAGGAAAGGTTAATAGACCCCCAACCTTACACAAAGAACTACAGGTAACTAAGAGAAACAATCTTCCTTAGAGAAAGGCACACCAATTAGTTATCCAATGCAAAATGGTCAGCCTTGAAAACATATATACAAGTGACATTATATAAACAGAGCAGATTATATTTAGGAATGCATTTGTGTATATGTGCACAATGAAAAAGAGGCGTGAGTTTGGAAAAGAGCAAGGTGCGGTACATGGTAGGGAATGGCTCAGAAACCTTTTAAAACCATTAGTTTTGTCAGGTAGAAGGTATGCCTCAGTGGTAGAATGTTTGAGTACCACACATGAGGCCCTGGGTTCTAGCTCAAACACCAAAAAGAAAAGAAACCGTGTGTGTTGTGTGTGTGTGTGTGTGTGTGTGTGTGCGTGTGTGTGTGTGTGTGTGTGTGTGTGTACACTACCATTTTGCTTTGATGGCAGCTTCTGTATGTAAGATAGATTACCAAACTTTATAATGTATATCCACAATAATGACATGTACCCTTCTTTATTGATCAAGCCATTAACATTTGACAACCCATGGGAAAGGCATGGTTCCCATTTCCCAGGCAAGAAAGCAGAAAGTCAGTGTGTCCTTGGTTAGGATTCAGAACCAGAATTCACTATGTAGAACTAATGAGCAAAGCCACCTCATACAGGCTTTGTGATTCTAACTTGCTTCTGCTCCGAAGAAACACTGCATCTGTGAGGACTGCATCTTTTCTACTTGTGTAAAGCCATGCTGAGCACACTCAAAGGTAAGCCACAATGCACAAGAAAGCTTTCTTTTGCAGGCTTAGTTCTATTATACAACATCTGTCCAAGTTGACTCTTGTCACAAAAGGTCTCATGACAAATATCGCATATGGAGCTTCATTTTAACAAATGCCATTCCCATTCCAGGAAATTTCATAGATTGTGATGAGTTTTCAGATCAGAGGCTACTAAAAATATCAACACCTTCCAAGAATGTGGGCAAAAGTTGAACCTGGATTTGAAACAAAAGAAAAGTTTCTTTTATAAAAGTACCACAGAACAAGATTGCACTGGTTTCTGTCCAGATAAGGAAGTCTTTGCCCATCTCAGGTTTAGAGGTTGCCTTGAGAAAAGAGGGCAATATGAAATTCACACATCTATACGTGACATGAAGTAGTTGCTGGCAGCATAAAGCTTAGCTTCTAGTAACATACAGGAGTTCCCACAAAACTATGTGAAAATCTAGACAACTGACTTCTTGCCTAGATTTATGTCAACATGACACAAGCTAGAATCATTTGCAAAGTTTGTCAATTGAGAAAAGCCCTCCATTAAAATTTGTCTGTAGGCAAATTCATAGTGGCGCCCATGGTGGATGGTACCAACCTGAGAAGGTGATGCTGGAGTGTATAAGTGAACTGAGCAAACCTTGAGGAATAATCTAGTAAACAATATTCCTCCATGGTCTCTGCTTCAGTTCTTGTCTCTAGGTTCCTGGCCTGAAACCCAATAGAATGATTTGAGAATTATAAGATGGCCCTCCCCAGCTCAATGGCGTTTGATCATCGTATTTTATTGCAGCAATAGAAACTCTAAGACACCTGGCACCCCATCCAACCCCCCACACACAAAGAATAATAGTGCTAAAAAACAGTAGAATTAAACAAAATGAATAAAACCACAGAACCTGGCAAATCATTATGGTCATTCAAGGTACATAAAATGTACTCATATATGCATTTTAAAAACAAAAAAATAAAATAACAAATATTGTCTGCCCTGGTGGAGCTCTGCCAAAGTCCCCTCTGTCAGATGTTGCCTAACTTGTCACCCCACTCTCTGTCTTGTTTTCCCTAGGACTTCAAGGTTTGCTGGTTTAAAACAGATTACTTGCACACAAACTTTAGGTTCAAGGTCTACTTTTGGTAAATCCAACTTATGACAAGTGCTTCCCTAAATTATATGACAAAGCTAACTCAGTACAATTCTAAAAAATGGAGAAATCAATCAGTACTATTTGACATTTTGCTGTTTATTAATTCTTCTCTGACATCATGTAGGGGATTAATTTTTTTTATTAATTTATTCTTGTTACATCTCAATGTTTATCCCATCCCTTGTATCCTCCCATTCCTCCCCCCCCCCATTTTCCCATTATTCCCCTCCCCTATGACTGTTCCTGAGGGGGATTATGTCCCCCTATATATTCTCATAGGGTATCAAGTCTCTTCTTGGCTACTTGCTGTCCTTCCTCTGAGTGCCACCAGGTCTCCCCCTCCAGGGGATTAATTTAATATGTAATCAACAAGCAGAATTTTCAACTGCAAAAGACCTGATGCTTTTTCCAAAGGGTATCTTTCCTGAGCATCACATCAACAAAACAGCATATTACTATTAGGACAAATTACTTAGAAAACAGAGGCAGGGAAAGAATTGGTACAGTGACAGGTAGGAAAGTGGTATTTCTTTAAGAAACAACAAAAGATGAAATTCTGGGATTTAAAAGATGGTTGCTATGACAAGTGGAAGAATAGAACTGGCTTGATGGAAAGAAATTGGGCATTTATGCAAAAAATCAAGATGCTTTAAAGAGAACACAGTGCCCTTGAAAATATCTCTCAAAGCACTTCTGCCTTAGGGTACAGGCACATACCAGAAGATTTCAGTTTTAGTGTTTGCAGGTATTTAATACAAGAACATTTCTGAAATGTTTCTAAATTGAATTTGTGCAAATGCAGGTTATTTTAGCTATGGCAAGGAAGGAGACTATGAACAGCAAAGGTTTTCAGTACTTAATTTCCACAGTTTAATATTTCAAAAGATAATTATGTAGACTCATTTTTTCAAAGATGAGACGTTACAAAAAACACTTTAGTGAGTTTTCCTGGTTCTTGGTAGAAGTATATGGTATAGAAAAAGCCAAGCATCATTTAGTTGAAACTCACTGAAGATTAACGAGTGACTTAAACGGGCTTTTTAAAAATCTTATATGCTTCTGGAAAACTGTCCTTGATAATTAATCTAGATTCCATAACAGGAAGATTAGGATGGTCATCTTGAATAATAAACAAAATTAATCCATGAGATAGATGATCCTATTGATATCAAAAGTTTACTTACTTGAAATTTAAACTCTGAAATGTGACATTTCATAATAAAAGTTTACGCATATTACTTATTAGAAATAAAATGTCTACATCCCCAAGAATACAAATGATATTATATATTTTCTTATGAACTGACCACCATTGGAGGAAGGAGGGGGCAAATATTTTTCAGTTCCCACCCTTAGCTTCAACATTCAGTAGTCATATTCTATATTACATGAATTTCATCATAATGTCTATACAATTTACAGTAAAAAGAGAATAGCAGTGTCCTGGCTATCAGCACAAATTGCTTTGTGCTACCTAGAGGTTTGTCATTGATATAAATTCTCTTTAAAGACAATATATTAAAAAGAATACTAAATGGACATACATGGAAATGACAAATATATATATATATATATATAGATATATATATATATATATATATATAGAGAGAGAGAGAGAGAGAGAGAGAGAGAGAGACTTTGATATACATACATGCAAAAGGAACACAAGTGACTTTCTTGTCTATTTCTATATCTAGTATATAACTTTAAAATAATAACATAAATTGTAAGTAAAATAGTATAAATCTCTACATAGAGATATGCATAAATATACATATAGATATAAAAAAGCAGCAAGCTTATTTATAATTATAGTGACATTGTCTCAAATAAAGAATTGTTCAAGCATTAAGCAGCTCAATTCTTGACATATCTTTAAATATCATCTGCCTAGAATATGCCTTGACAGTAAAAATCTCTTGAAGAAAAGGTTCTGTAAAATTAAATTTCACACACACACACACACACACACATACACACACACATATATATAATATATGTAGTTCAACATGGAGTCCAACTGAAATTGGACACAATATAAACACACACATACACACACACATATATATATACTAAATTATATATAACTTAATGTATAACTAATAATTTATAATTTAATAATTTTATATATATATATATATATATACTAAAATTAGTAAGTTCTTGATAGGAGAACATTTTCATTATTCTGTAGGACTCATTAAGAGTTTAAGTTCTACCAAACTAGTATATTGATATCAGAATTTCTTATTTTTAATTAGGTTTGAGTGTGTACCTACGTGTGGGTATGTGCATGTGAGTGCTGGTGCCCAAGGAGGTCAGAGATGTTAGATCTGCCTGATGCTAGCTAGAATCACTGGCAGTTGAGACCCCCTCAACATGGGTGCAGGAACCAAGCAGTTCCCACTCTTAACTCCTGAGTCATCCCTCCAGAGTCCCTCATGCTGGGATTTATGTTAATGTATTAAGAAGCTTTGTGACAATTCTATTAGGATTAAAATGAAATGTTTACCAATCTATAAATCCAGTCCAGTACTTCTCTTGGATTTCTTTGGAGACAGTGAGTCTGTAGGCTTTTGAAAGGATCGAGCTAATTTCACTTTTGGTGGTAGAATGGTAAGATTTGGGGGAGGAGGAAAGCCTTGCAGATTAAACAGTTATAGATTATTAAAAGAAATTCATTCTTTGCACTTATTGGCCTCCCTAGGTTCCAGATTGAATGTATTATCCCTGAGATCACGTGAAATTCATTTGAACCAAATGTTTATTCATTTGCTCTTCTTTAATTGTCTTCCTTTTTCCTCTGACCACAGCACTGAAATTTCATTTCATTTCATCCTTTCAGAATCAACTACTTAAAGGTAAACTAAAAGGTGGAAGGCAGTTTCAAGCCTGGGGTGTATGTTTTATTAATGTACTAAGGTCAGGCTTGCTTAGTGGTTCATTTCAGGGGAACTAGGCATGAAGAATGAAACAAGAAATTTATTCTTTAGGTTTTCAGTCACCACGCAGAGAAGATCAACTTAGAGAACTCTTTGTCTGCTTTTTAATGTTTGATAAAAGCCGTAGTAACTTGGAACAATGGTGTACAGCTGACAGGTAAGAACTGTCAGTAAGTACCAGGCTAAAGAAAGGTTTTCTGCTCTGTTCCCCCCCCCCCTTTTTTTTATGGAGAGTGGTAGGTCATGGGTGTGTTTTCAATGGGGTCATCAAAGTATCTATAGTTATTACAAAAGTATCATCCGTGGAATGTTTCCAGGCATGGCATGGCTACTGTGTCACTCAAAAACTGTAAACTGCTTTAAGTATCAACAGGAGACCACATTGAAACCATTCATTTTTATGTCGTCGAGTTGGGGAGGGGTTCACCAAACCTTGTTCATCCCTAAGGATTTATAAACAGTTAACAGTTGCTAGAGGAGAGAGCTCATGAGGACATCCCACATTCCAGAATATGTAGTCAGTTGAAGGTTGCTGTGGGAGGAGGTGATTTCACAAGCTTCCTTAATCTTTACAACAGTGCTATAAGAAATAATGTTATCGTTGTTTTATTGATGAATCATCTAAATCAGAGAAATTGGGGACAGTGGCAGCCAGTTTTTCGATTGGTGGAATGAATGTACCTGAGATGATAAAAATTACAAAGATTTCATTGAGCTCAAAAAGGATTTCAGCAGTGGTTGCTTGGCCCTATTTCTGGAGATCGTAGCAACATAATACATGCCAACAGGAGCATGTAAAAAAGAATGTTTATACGTCATTGTGGTCAGCCACCTCATGCCTGACGACCTCATGGGAGTCAGAAAGCAAGAAGCCAGTGTCCAATCTCTTCCAGGATCATGCTTTCAGTGACTTAAAACCTCTAGTTATTCCTTATTTTTAATAACTGAATAGTATTCCATAGTGTAAATGTACCACAGTTTCTTTATCCATTCTTCTACTGAGGGACATTTAGGCTATTTCCATGTTCTGGCTATTATGAATAAGGCTGCCATGAACATGGTTGAGCATATGTCCCTGTTGTGTGGTGAAGCATTTTCTGGGTATATTCCAAGGAGCGGAATAACTGGGTCTTGAGGAAGCCCTATTGCCAGTTTTCTGAGATAGCGCCAGATAGATTTCCAAAGTGGTTGTACCAGTTTGCATTCACGAAATTTGTGGACAAATGGATTGAACTAGAAATGATCATGATGAGTGAGTTCACCCAGAAGCAGAAAGAGTCAAATGGTATATACTCACTTATATCTGGACACTAGCCCAAGGGGCATGTCCCATGAAAGTCTTCACTTACCAGGAAAGTGGGTCAGAGGGGAGGACTTCCTATTGGGACTTTAGGTGAGAGAAGCATGGGAGAATGGGGAAATAGAAGGATCCAGAGGGTCCTAGAAACCTACAAAAAGAACATTATGATGGGCAGATCTGGGCCCAGGGGTCCTGCTCAAACTATAGCAATATGTGCAGTAAACTTTGAACCCCTACCCAGATCGAGCCAATGGACAGGACATTCTCCACCGCTGAGTGGAGAGTCGGGTCTGACTTTCACACGAACTCTGCTGCCCCATATTTGACCACATCCCCTTGATGGGGAGGCCTGGTGACACTCAGAGGAAGGATAGCAGGCCACCAAGAAGAGACTTGATACCCTATGAGCATATACAGGGGGAGGAAGTCCCCCTCAGTCACAGTCATAGGGAGGGGAGTAAGGGAAAAGCGAGAAGGAGGGAGGAATGGGAGAATACAAGGGATGGACTAACAATTGAGATGTAATATGAATAAATTAATAAAATATAAAAATATTTTTTAAAAACCTCTAGCTAGACAGTGGAATATTCCCTGCCCCCCAAGTAGCAGTATCAGAATTGATCAATGTCTTTAACACATGGACTTTTGGGGGACATTCTAGATCTGTCAGGTTTGAATGTAGGATGTCAGTCTATGGGTTTATATGTTTGAAAACATAGTCCCCAGATAGTGGCATTGCTTTCAGGGTCATTAGAAGCTTTCTATGCATAAGGCTTAATTGTTGCCTATAGGGTTGCACAGGTGGAAGTTGAGAATTATATGCCAGCTCTGCTTCTAATCTGGATTTCTGATTTCCGAATACTATCTAGGTTCCTACAACCACAGACAAAAATGCTCTAGCCATCATCCTTTCCTCGCCATGGTAGATGATATCCTCTGAACTGTAAGCTAAGCTAAAATCTTTCCCCCTTTACTTGTTTGTACGGTTACAGACACCATCGCAAGTTGCTCAAATATCACAGAAGACATTCCAGAGTTGGTATTCTAAAGTGAGGAGTCTTTCTTCTTAGCCACTAGGTTTGCTGTTAGCAAATGAGTGCTCTCATCTTATCAGCATCCTATTATTGGCTCATTTCCATCCTCTTTAAGTTTGTCTCCAGTGCTACTGTCAAATTTCCTATCAAAATTGCTGCAAACAAATAGAAAGCAGCTAAAGAAGGGCAAAGCAATAAGCATGCATTACCTTATTCTCTTGTCTTCCACTTTTTTCAAATATTCATCTCTCTTTAGGACTCCCAGGATCATTTCCTTCTCATGATCTAATAAAAATGACAGATTGATGAACTCCGAGTTCTTAGACATGGTATTTCAGCAGCAGCTCTGTGTAGCAATGGTTGAATTCTCCACAAGGTAAATGGGTGTCTACTATTGGTAAGGCTCTCCTGGCCAACCTAGTGTCCCAGCTCTTCTGTTTAAATAGTTTTTCACAAGGTCTCTGCAGATTTGCCGACAGGCACTGGGTAGTCTTTCACATTACAGAGAAAATGTGTTCTATGGAGATAACCATCCATGAACATCATTATTGTTTGAACTAAAGAAAAAAATCTCTCCAGCCTTTGCTGTGGTCTACAGTCAGCAGCTAAGACTCATTAATGATGTGGAAATTTGATCTGTCCAAAAGCTTCAAGCAGGAATCAATTCTTCTGGGCGCAGAATGTAGAAAACACTGAAATGGTGGGAAAAACAAAACAAAAGTGAGGAAAGATAAAGTAGGCCATATCACACAACGCACTTGTTCAACTATTTAGTTTTTCAAATATTAGTGTACTGAGCTCAAACACAACTTTAAAATTAATAAAATACGTGGACTGTGTTCTATATGCATGTGCATGCACACATGCGTGTGTGTGTGCATGTGTGTGTGTAGTACTGTTCTGAATTCTAGATAATCACCGGAAGTGTTGGAACCCATCCCTTTCAGCTACAAGGACCAACCATGCTGAAAACAGATGGACTTAGACTACTCTTGGCAACATAAGAAGCTCACCAGGCTCTAGACCATATCTTTAACCTTAGTTTTGAACCTGGATTCTCTGTGCATAACCTCCTAAGAATGACAATTTTTACAGTTGTTTACCAGATTTGGGGATTGCTACCTTCCTAAGACACTATCTCTCAGGTTCCCTTCCTACCTATAGACTCCAAGCTACATAGATTCATTGGCTCTTGCCAGGCTCCTAGACGTAAGTAAATATTTATTCAAAGGCCATTAGGGGACAGTCTAGCCATGAGGTCAAACCAACCCAAAAATGTTAGTTGATTCAAAAGAATAGGACCTTTTCCAGAGACTCCTTTACTTTTAAGAGCCACTATGTGTCTTTTGTATTCAGTGTGCACCAACCCGAACTTTGCTGTAATGACTCCAAATTGAAAATGGTTCTTACAGACCAAGAAGTAGCACCATTTGAGGAAATGTCCCAGATCTCTCCAGACTGTATGTATTGGAGGATTTTTACCAATCTGAAAAGACCATTGGACTGTGGGGATTAGAAATGAACAGGAAACAGCAAAGTCAAGGACAAGAGAGGCCCTACAGTAAAAGCAATGCTTGGCATTTTCTACCAGTGTCAGCTGCTGTTTCCCCAGATAAAGTACACAATTTGCTTTTCCATCCTTGTGTGTCTCATCTGGCTTTAAGATGAAATGAAAGAAATAAATTGGAAATTCACTGACTGAATACATCATCCTTATAGTTCAGGTTCACTCGCAATATACTTTATGCTTAAAATGTCAGATTTAATATGTCCTACATGCATATTTTACAGAATGTATTTTTTTAAAAAATATTAAAGGAGTTGGAAATGTCTGAATAAACAAATAGTTATGCATGAATCAACCAGCAGATACCAGCCTGCACTCTCAAAATGTACAAGTTCGTCGTGGGAGAGAATAAAGTAAGAGAAGGCTGACGAGTAGCTAAAGGGCTTGCTACCTTGGCATCTGAGTTTGGTCCCAAGGACCAACATGGTGGAAGGAGTGAACTGACTCCAGAAAGTTGACCTCTACATGCCCACATTGCATGCAGCCACATACCCACTCATCAAATAAACAAATACATGTAAAATGGATAAATGAAGGGAAGAAAACTGTGGAAGTTACAGGAAGCAGGAGAACTTAAAGAATTTAACAGAAACAAAATTGTATCGACAGAACTTAATTAACAATAAGATCCTTTTTTTACTGTTGCTCTGCAGTACAGCTTGAGATCAGGTATGGAGATTCCTCCGGAGGATCTTTTATTGTATAGGATTGTTTTTGCTATTCTGGGCTTTTTGTTTCTCCATATGAAGTTGAGAATTGTTCTTTCAATATCTTCAAAATATTTTGTAGGTATTTTGATAGAGATTGCGTTGAATCTGTAAATTGCTTTTGGTAAGATGGCCATTTTTACTATGTTGATTCTCCCGATCCCCGAACAAGGTAAATCCCTCCATCTTCTCATGTCATCTTCAATCTCTTTCTTCAGAGGTTTAAAGTTTTTTTTTTTTTTTAATAAGTCCTTCACTTGCTTGGTTAGAGTTACTCCTAGATATTTTATATTGTTTGTGGCTATCGTGAAGGGAGTAGTTTTCCTCATTTCTTCTTCTGCCTGTTTGTCATTTGTATACAGGAAAGCTACTGACTTTTTTGAGTTTATTTTGTATCCTGCCAATTTGCTGAAGGTGTTTATCAGCTGTAGGAGTTCTCTGGTGGAATTTTGGGGGTCACTTATAGACACTATCATATCTTCTGCAAATAGGGATAATTTGACTTCTTCCTTTCCCGTTTGGATCCCCGTGATCTCCTTTTGATGTCTAATTGCTCTGGCTAGAACTTCAAGAACTATATTGAAGAGATATAGGGACAGAGGGCAGCCTTGTCTGGTTCCCGATTTTAGAGGGATTTCCTTGAGTATCTCTCCATTTAATTTAATGTTGGCTGTTGGTTTGCTGTATATAGCCTTTATTATGTTTAGATAAGTGCCTTGTATTCCCGATCTCTCCCGAACTGTAAACATAAATGGGTGTTGGATTTTGTCAAATGCTTTTTCTGCATCTAAAGAGATGATCATGTGTTTTTTCTCTTTCAGTTTGTTTATGTGGTGGATTACATTGATGGATTTCTGTATGTTAAACCATCCCTGCATGCCTGGAATGAATCCTACCTGGTCATGGTGAATGATGTCTTTTATATGCTGTTGTATTCGCTTTGCGAGTATTTTGTTGAGTATTTTTGCATCAATGTTCATAAGAGAAATTGGTCTGAAATTCTCTTTTTTTGTTGGGTCTTTGTGGGGTTTAGGTATCAATGTGACTGTGGCCTCATAGAAGGAATTTGGTAATATTCTGTCCATTTCTATCTTTTGGAATAGCTTGAATAATATCGGTATTAGCTCCTCTTTGAAGGACTGGTAGAATTCTGTGCTGAAACCATCTGGCCCTGGCCTAATGGGAGGAAAGAGAGGAAGGGCTAACAATCTAGATGTAATATGAATAAATTAATAAAAAAGAATAAAAACCCAAGGAAAAAAAAGAAAGAAAAATTAAGCAAAAAGAAGTAAAGTTTAAAATTAAAAAAAAAAAAAAAAACCAATAAGATCCTTTTGCCCATATATGGACTGATAGGTTAACACACTAGTACCTGGGTTGGTGTATAAGTGATGACCAAAGAGATCATAAATAATAAAAACTTCAACGAGGAAGTCAGGATATTCCCTCTGAAAGTCAGGACCAGACTGTGATTATAATTTAGTAAGACAGAATCTTACTGAAGATCCTGAAGGAACACAGGGTGGAAGAAAGAAAACAGTGGGTCTGGCCATAGATAAGGGAGACTACAGGAGATATATGCCCCTCCCATCAGGAAAGAAGCACCTGGCCTCTTAAGTGGGAACAGCTTGCTACCTGAAACACGCATTCCATGCTCAGTGAAGGCACCTCTGTCTAGGAAACTTTCTCATCATTAACCACTATAATAATATAGCTAACGCCCCCTACTCGACTTTCATTTTCTTCTAGATCCTTATTATATTAAGAACGCCCATTGAGTTCCTCCTTTAAAAATGAATGTTCTAGTCTTGTATGAAGAGGCCTCTGTACTTGGGTTCATTTAAAACAAGATCTCATCCACTTGTTCACTGTGTGCTAGCGAAATTGATTTTTCTGAGCATTTGCACTGAGGACTGAACTGGGGTGCAGTTAGTTGGCCTAACTATGTGCCAGTTTATGAAACCCCTCTCCAGCTAGATTATAGCTCTGCTTTTGGAATTCTTTACCATCAACGCCCTTTAACAAAGTGAGAAAATGAGTTATCTATTCTCATCCTTTTCCTTAAACACACAACGAACACTAGTCAGATTAAGAGGGATAACTTCATTTTACTTTATTCCTACTTCCTTATATAAATAGAGCTCTGGTTTACACTTTTCAAATGTAGATTACTCGCTATGCGGTGAATAGCCTTGAAGAACTTGGCTAAGCTCTTCAGCTTGGGACATTGGTTACTTGAGACATATCATTGACTCTGGGGATCATCAAAAAAAGTAGCAGCTAAGGGGGAGACCACTGGGAGTTAGACCATGCTCCAGTGAGTGTGTGGATAACTCAATGGGGACTTTTTTTCACTTTTACTTTATTTTTTTGAGGGGAGGAGGTCACAAGGGTCAGGGGCAGCCATGGAAGGCTGAGAAGTGAATGTGAACAGGGTGCATGTTGTGAAATTTCCAATGAATCAACAAAAATATGTCTAAAAGGTTCCAGTAATAATTACCACAGCTTCAAATAGACACATGAGGTTTTTAAACTATTTGTTTTTTTTAAATAATACACAGTAAGAAATAACCAGGACAAATAATGTCTGAGTAAAAAAGAAAAAAGAAATAGTATGTCTTAGAATATCTACTAGCCATTTTATCTAAAAAAAAACAATCCTCATCTCTCTCTCTCTCTCTCTCTCTCTCTCTCTCTCTCTCTCTCTCTCTGTCTGTCTCTCTCTCCCTCTCTCTCTCCGTGTGTGTGTGTGTGTGTGTGTGTGTGTGTGTGTGTGTGTGTGTGTGTACACCATGTGGGTATCCTTATAGGCCAGGAGAAGGTGTTGTATGCCCTGGCATTAGAGTTACAGGTGGTTGTGATCCTCCTTACTTGGGTGCTGGGAACAGAGCTTCAGTTGTCTGAAACAGCAATAAGTACTAAGTGCTCTTAATCTCCATGTCATCCCTTCAGCCTCTTTATTAATTGTTCTAAATGGACCTTTAAAGCAGAAGGCTTATGACTGTTCTCTTAGTATGAAACTAATAAAAAATAAAACCAATCTCGTTTGTCTGTTTCTGTGTAAAAAATTTAAGAGCCAGACAGATTTTCAACATGATTAGAGTGATGTTTAGAATACTGGCCAATAGCGTGTGTGAAGTTTACTTATAGGGACTTCAACTAGATCATTTACAGGCAACACTAATTAGAGTACTATAAAAATTCACACAAAGGGCTTGGGAAAAGAAGAAAAACTAACACAGAAAAAAAAAAAAAAAAACAAGGTTGGGAGCAAGAGAGCAGCTCTTTCTTTCCTTTTGCTTTTTGTTTATTCTTCTCTCATATACTACATCTCTACTGCAGTTTCTCTTCTTTACCTCCCCCCACCGGGCCCTCCACTCACTCCCCTTTTTCCCCTCAGAAAAGAGCAGGGCTCCAAGGGATATCAAGCAAACATGGCATAACAAGCTACAATAAGACCAGGCACATACCATCAAATCAAGGCAGTAGGAGAAAAAGGGTCCCTAAGGCAGGCAAAAGAGTCAGGGACAGCCCCTGCCCCCACTATTAGGAATCCCACAAGAACACCAAGCTACCCAGCCATATCATATATGCAGAGGATGTAGGTCGGACCCAGACAGGTGAGAGCTAAAAGGTAGATGCTATGGAAATGCAGATATTTTTGTTTTCAGCCGAACAATTTCTTCCCTTGTGAACAAGTCTATTTGGAACATCATCTATCAGTGAAGTATCTCAGATTTCTTCCCCTTTTTTTTTTTTTTTTTTTTTTTTTTTTGGCTAAGATTAAGTGTATCCACAGCCTTGCGACTGCTGGGATAACAAGACTTTGTCATTGCATCCAGGCTATAAACTTTGTGCTGATGGTTCAAGAGCAGCACTCTCAAGAAACTCTATAATTGCTAAACTTGAATAACAAACAAGCCTTATATTCCCCTCATGAAATAAAACATATTATCTCAAATTTTCAGAAGACAAAGCTGAAGTAACTTCCCAAGGGCAACCAGTTAAGTTACTAACTTGGTAAAGTATGCCTTTTGAAACTACATTTATCTTCTAAACCCTTAAATTTAACTGCTTCTGAGTACCTCCATGGAACAGCAGTAGCTCACAAGATGGTTTTGGACAGGCTATGGTATTTTCCCGAGTGCTTTAGTCTAATAAACCATGTGACTGAGTCTGGGAATATAATTTAGTAGTAGAGTGCTTGCCTACCATATGGAAGGCCAAGGCTTTAATTTATGGTATGCAACAACCAACAACAAAACATGATCTCTGGAGGTTTCTACATATTTAAACCAGGTATAGTGATACAAATCTGTAATCAAAGATCTAGAGAGGCTGGAACAGGAGAATTCTGGATTTGAGGGAAGCCTAGGCTTCATAGTGAAACCATGCCTTTGAAAAAAACCCAGCCAAGTGGTGGTAGCACATCTTCAATCCCAGCACCCAGAGACAAGTGAATCTCTTTGTGTTCAAGGCCAGCCTGGTCTACAGAGTGAGTTCCAGGACAGCCAGGGGTACACAGAGAAACCCTGTCTCAAAAAGAAAAGAACAAAACAAAAACTCTGGATATACAGAGTTAAGCCAACTTAAAAATGTTTTCATTCATAGAACATCATGTGTACTAGCTCAGTTTTGGAAAATAAAGTTGACATATTTGGTTATGTTGGCATAGGACGTTTTAATATTAATAAAGAGAAGACCATTTCTTTCTTTAAAATATTTTTCAGAAGAAAAGCAAAATAATAAATTCAAGATATACTTGAAAGAAAAAATAGAAGATACACTTACATTATAGCATGATTATCAATGATGTAAATCTTGAAATGATTTACACTTACCACAATGTCATTGTAATATTTTAAATTAGGTGTTCAAAATATATCAACACATTAATAGTTGAAAATAGGAAGACAGTGCTAGGGATGTAGCTCAGTACTAGAGGGCCTGCCAATCATTCACAAGACCCTAGGTTCCATCCCTTAACATTTAAAACAACAAACAAAGAGAAAATTAGGAAGATAATTATGAGTTTAGATGCCTATGAAATTTATACAATATAACAGATATGTAAATATGTGATATATGACAATGCAGATGACAAAATAAATAATAATGCAAATAATACTAAACTTAGATTGTCTCGGGCTAAAGAAGGAATGAAGAAATTTATTTACATATTCATTATTTTGGACATGTTCATATAACAATATATTATTTTTTATATAAACCTTTGAAGAAGTAATAAAATTTCTCCCATTAGTAGGAAAAGAAGGAAGCCATAAATAACTTTGAAATTTGATCCAAGAAGAATCCAGGATTAATTAAAAAAATAAAAAAATAAAAAATAAAATAAAATAAAAAAGAATCCAGGTGATACTGCAGCAATAGGGAAATGGGTATGTGCTGAGTTTCAGAAATATTAGGAGTTATGTGACTCATATACCAGTCCACCAGAGTTCTCGGTCTCCATTCTTATCCCTTGAAATGGGATTCCCACATATAGACATTTTTACACTTATCACCCTCTTTCTGAAAACAATCCCTAATACTTGCCCTCGCACTCAGGGACCATAATAATCTAGGTTCCTCCTACCTTAGATATAAGGCCTTTTATTTATTGCAGATTTATATCATACAGATGGACTAAATTTGTGTATTGATATGTTGGTGGTCATAAGCTTATAGTTCTTTGACTATTAATAGTAATGCTACTTTTCCCCTACTTGCGCATTGTAAACAGACATAAGTTCTAAAATATCACAATAACGGACCATTAGTAACTAACAAGATAACTGTTAAACGTTTGCTCTTACACGAGCTTCTTGTCTACGCATGGGCAGTGGCATGAGTACTGGAGCACTCTTCTGCGCATGCGCTTCCACTCCTCCGCGCATAACGTTCATATTGCAAAGATTCTGGGCCATGCTCATGCTAGTTAAGTGCTCTATTACTCTGATATGCACTCTAAACCTTATTTCCTTTACTCTTAAAAGTCTAAATGGTTTAATATCATTTGCAAACCTTTCACAATTTGGTCCTTGACTACCCCTCTCTCATATATCTATTTTCTAGGCCACATTCAATATTTCATTCCTCCAAGGAAGCCGTAACTTTGTTTTTGTTTTGTCTTGTTGTTTTTGTTTTTGTTTTCTGGTGAGTCAAAGACATGAAAGAAAAAAAAATAGAACTAGTTGAGATAAGAAAGGAGATCTGTGGTAGCAGGAAGAAAACAACACAAGGTAAGGGATGGTAAATATGATAAAAATGAATTACATAGAAGGAAATGTCATAATTAAATCCATTATTGTGTAGAATTAATATATGCTAATAGAAATGTGAGAAGGAAGTCATGACCTTTCTTACCTTTGGCTCTTCCTACTTGCTTGCTTAGGACTGTTTACTAGTTTCTAAAGATGCCCCATTATAATCCCCAGAACCTATAAATATATTATCTTATATATCAAAAGAGAATTTGCATATTGGATTAATTAAATCAAAGAGTCTGAAGTGGCAAAATTAGTGTAGATTATATAGTGGATTCTTCATAAACCACGGCATCATCACAAAAGGATGTGATGGTACACACCTGTTAATTACAGCATTAAATATACGGAAGCAGATGGATCACAAGTTCAAGGCCAGCTTGCACAACTTAGTGAGAATCTCAAAATGTAATGAAACTCATTACTTTCTATGCAAAATTTCAAACTAATGAAATACATTTTTAAATAATCATTTCTGGAACTACGTCAATTATGTAAGGCGATATAAGACACCAGGAAAAATCATCTGTATGAACAAAAATTACAAATTTGAAATCTTCTACTGGATGTAGTTCAGTTATAAACCAACCTGCCCAGCATATGTAAGCCTCTTGGTTTTATCACTGGTATCACAAGTAAAAGAAGGGGAACACAAATATTAGAGTAAGAAAATTAGTTTTGATAGGACCGAAGTTGGAGTGATGGGTTTTGAATAACTTCATGAATGAGAAGTAAGATAAAATGTTCTGGAAAAATGCCCCAAATAAACCCTGGAATATATGGCACTTCATTCTGAGAAAGGACAATCGTCTATATTAAATGCACTGCAGTGCTACTGGACTTACAGTGGGGTGTACTAAAACTACTTATAGTGCCCCCTTAGCACGGATGTCCATCACTTTCACATGGTATCTAAGCCCTAAAGAAAAGCCTCTGGAAGGTCTCTTCCTGTTTCACCTCACATGAACTAGCTCACAGAAACTAATGCATTTGTCTAAAGGAAAATTTAGAACTGGATCTAGACACACACACACACACACACACACACACACACACACAGAGAGAGAGAGAGAGAGACACACACACACACTCACACACCCCTGTCATTCTAGGTACGAGGGAGACTGATAGGAGGATCACAAATTTAAGAGCTTCCTGGGCAATTTAGTAAGAGTCTTTTAAAATAAAAGGCACACTATATTTTGGTCATATTCTTTCCCCTCACCTACATCCTCCTGGATCCTTCCCTAACCCAATTTTATGTTCTTTATCTTAAAAAATAAAACTAAAGCAAAGCACAAACAAATAAACATGGAGTCCATTTAGTGTTGGCTACAGGACGCATGCCCTGCTGTGCCATTGAAATACTCAATGTTACTCCATTGAAAAAAAAACTGATTTTCCCTTTCCAGCAGTCATCCGTTGCAGAGAACTTCTTGGTTAGGATTAGGACCTTGATTTCCCTTCCCCTTCTCTGTGATGAGATTTTTGTCTGGCTTAAACATGTACAGGTCTTTGTACATGCTGTCACAATCTCTGCAAATTTCTCTGTGCATCACCCCTGTTATGTTAGAAAAATGCTGCTTCTTGGGAGAGGCCACAGTATATAATCAAAATATATTGTATTAAAATTGTAAAATATTAAATAAAAAGGGGGTGTCTGGAAATATAATTTAGTGGTAGAGAAACTGCAGCAGGTCCAGAACTGGATCAAAACTCAAACAAACAAAACCCAAGAAGTGGTGGTCTAAATCTAAGAAGACAAGACTTAAGTTGAAATCTGGAAAGAAAACCTGCCAACAAGAAAGATTTCCTACCCATTGTTTCACTGTAACACCTTTGATAATAAAATATGCCTTTATACTCCTGAGACCCCCCCCCCCAAAACATGGGCATTTGTGACCTAAATCCCCTATATTTTCTCCAGAGCCAGCCTTTAATTAATCTGCTTATTCCACCCACTTCTCTGTCCTGGCTTTTCCCTAGGAATACAAACCTTCAGTGCCATTAATACCTTATAACATGTAGTTAACAAAGCAGTGACCCAAATTTCCTTGGAAACATTCCATTACCTCAAAATATAATGTGTACACTTACTCTGTCATGGCCCCATTATCGATTGGTCAGCAACCAAGTTCCTCAAATCATAGTGGCTCAAAACAAAATAAACATCAATAAGTTTTAGTTGTGTGTGTTGAACAGGTTTGAGAGGATACAACTCATTTGTGTCTCTCTCAAGGCTTTTTGTCAGATGGCAACTGAGGTTACAGTCATTTGAAATGTTTGCTAGCTTTTCGTTGGAACGAAGAAGTGAATTTATACCATGATTCTCCAATCATTGTTAATACAGAATCAATACAAATGTAAGCACTTTTAATTGTATAATGAAAAGCTACCAAGGTATAAAGCACTCAGTCATTGAGGGTATCAATATAAGAGGTTTTTACACAGAGGTACACGAATCTGTGAAAAGGCAGTTTGGTTATAAGAAATAGAAATTCTTTGAAATCCAAATATCAGTCAACAATATTATGGGTATTGTGAGAAAACTAATTGTATAACTCGTGAACTCATGAAAGGGCATTAGATCAAGAGCTAATGTTTTCAGTGCAGGTCCTGACATGTAAAACTAAAGACTTCATACACTTGTATATGCCCTATAATTTGTAATAGAGGCTCATAAGCCCTTTCTGCAAACAGTTGAAGCTTATATAATCAGTGAACAACATTCTTCTACCTTGACAATACATGTTCTAATATCAAAAAGAGAGTGTTTCAGAGGTTCCTAACCCTTCATCATCAAATAGCTTACAGTCTACAGAGTATGCAAGAATAGCTATTTAGAAGACAGGAGGCTTTGAGTGCTCTCTCAGATATGCTGAGAATGAACAAGCTGTAAGTTTCTGTGTCTTGTTTTTCATATTTAAGTGAAAATAGTGCACAACATCCCAATTGTGTTAAAAATTCACATGCATGCATGTAGCTATTATAAAGGTCAATTGTATAAACTAAGCCAAAATACTAAATCTATGTGTGAATGAATCCATTATGAATGTTTTAATATCTTCTTCATTTTTTCCTATATTATGCTTTTACAACGAGTACACATTACTTATATAAATTACCAATGAAACTCATTTCTATCAAAAATAATATTATAGCCATTTTAGCTCAGCTTCATTTCTCATGTGCATGTATCAACTAGTTATCCTGTTCAGTCATAAAGCAGGAAAAGACTATTTTGCTGACATTTCAGGTCAATCTGGTTTTTTTTAAACATAATGTTCTATCCACTTACACTTTAAAAATGTAAATTAGGGGAGCTAGTTGCAAAGCGTAGACATGTTCGTGCAATAGACACGTGCAAAATCTTATATCGGAAACTGTTCTTGGTGTGAAGAAATGTGTACATGAAAAAAGCATGGGTCCTAGACTGAAGAGCCTTGTCTTTTCCTAATGGATCTAGAGAAAAACAGAAAGATCCATACATGATAGCACAGAAATAACAAGAAAGAGAATTGTAATTTTAGGTTACAAAGACAGGGTGCGAGAAATTCCCAAGAAAACACACCCAGTTCAGGAAGGGGAAAACCAACAGTTTCTATTCAACATTTGCTATTCAAAGAGATAGCTCTGACTTCAGCATTTTCTAAACCTCTCTTTGGGAATATTCTCTTGTAAACACAGCGAAAGGAGGCTGTTTGGCCAAGCCTATGGGGCCCAGCTCTATGCAAACAGAGCAGCTCTGCTTTCTGCTTTCTCTGTTCTGTTAAGTTAGATCCCTGATAGGATTTAATTGAGGAAGCAATGACCTTGCAAAGTCAAAGAGCATTCCTGTGCTGTCAGGATGTGGAGTGCTTTTAAACCAAGGAATAAAACAGATTCCTATTTTAGACTTGTGTTTTGAAAGACCAGCACTCCTTAATGATTGGTTGAAGGACCAGTCAGGCAAAACATGAGTGGGCCCTTGAAGAGTACCAGGCAGCAATTAGCAACTGAATCTCTGTTATGGGAAGGGAAATGAGGACCATTGTTGAGATATATGGGAATAGTTGCAACAAGACCCTGTGACTAGCTATGTGTGGGTGGTGGACAAGAGGGAATAAAATGGCTCTGAGATTTCCCATGGGAGATGCAAAGGTTCTTACATTTTAATGTACATAAGAACATCTAAGAGTTTTGTACATAAGTAGGTTTGTCTAGGTTTGTACATTCAACCTTCAGGGATTGTGATCTAACAGAGCACGTGGAAAACATAAAGATGCCGATGTTGAACATGATGTTAACAGAGTTAGGGACTTGATGACAAGAAAAAATGAGAAAGAAGAAGACTTAGTTTTAGTTCAGACCTGAGGTCACTGTGCTTTTGAAGCAAACATCAGCAAATATCTGTTGGGAATTTGAAATATGGAACTTCTAATCATATTCGTAGATTAGTGATATTTTATTGGGCAGCACTAGGGTCTAGATAGTGGGTGGTAGCTAAATATAAGCCAAACATAAGATTATTCACAGGGAAAGAAAAGAGCCAAGGATGGAGCCATAATGATTAACAATATTTAAAGAGTGGATGGAGCAGCAGGTACCCGTAAATGCACCACTTGGTTGATAAAGGTACAAGATCAGGCATTCTAGGCCAACTTGTGCTACACAGTAAGACCAGCCTGTACTATGCTAAGACAACTTGTACACATTTCATATATGCCCTCCTATGTCATCTACCATTTTGTCATATTTGCTTTAAAATATTTTAAACTTTTAGTATGGAAATTTTTGAGATGGATACAATGGGTAAAACTTGTACTCTCAACACCAAGAAGGTGGAGATGAGAGTATCAGCTGTTCAGGGTCATCCTCAGTTACATGCTAAGCTCAAGCCAAGACAGAACTACATTAGATCAGGTCTCAAAATGGATAGAAGGATAAGGATGATGATGAAAAAGACAGCATGTAGATGAATGTATTGAGCTTGGAGTGGTAAGCTTTCACCACTCACAGGTAATGGTACAGACCATTATTACATTTACCTTTCAGCTAATCAATCACACAATCCGTTACAAACACCTCTAGGTGCAGAGTATCACACTATAGCTAGAAAAGGATGTAACTTTTATAAGAGTACAATTAACTCAACCAAATCCAGTGTTATATAGTATTTTACTTAGCCTAACAGCCCAAATTTATTATAATATAAATTAGTATATCCTAGAATTATTTTTTGTTTGTGATCTAATTTTTTTTTCCAAGTCAAATCTTGTGCTTTATTCACCAGGAACATGCTAAATAATCATAGCTACAGATCTTGTTCTAATGAGGATTATTTGGAAGAAAAAATGGATATTAGAATGGGTATCCCCCTTGGGTTTAAAAAGGGAAAAGAAGAGAGCGTTTGCAGTTGGTTAGGAGAACTGAAATTATCATTGACTAACATGAAAGGAAATAATAGTTCAAGAACAACACCTGAGCAAAAGCTGTGTGAGAGAAAAACTATGCTATGAGAGACTACTGGATCTTGGAGACTTACACAAAGCCAATTCAAACAGGGGTACAATGAAGGTTCTTTTCATGTGGTTTAAAATAAGGGAATGTTGGAAAATGAATGGAAGTAAGATGGAAGAGGGAGACACATGTCTGCCTGGAATACTGGCAAGTGTTAAGTATTAAGATAAGGACTGCAGAGATGGATCAACAGTTAAAAGTATTTGCTGTTGTCCTAATAGACAAGCGTTCAGTTCCCAGCACCCACTTCAGGTGGCTTACAACAACCTAAAACTCCAGCTTCAGAGGCCGAGACATCTCCAGCTTTTAAGGACATCTATACTCACATGCACACACCAAACATGTAGACACACACACACACTTACGCATGATCCAAAATAATAAATGTAAATCATTTTAAAGCATTAAAATATGTTAAGACAAGCTGGGACATGCCTGTAATCCCAGCACTCAGGCAGGCAAAGGCAGTTGGATCTCTGTGAGTTTGAGGCCAGCCCAGTCTACAAAGTGAGTCCAGGATAGCCAAGGCTACACAGAGAAATCCTGTCTCAAAAAATGTGTTAAAACAAATCAGTGTTTTAGTGTTAATATGGTCTTCAAGTTCATGGTGTAAGCAGACGTTTTCATGTTCATTTTTTCTGTAAATAAGTAATGTTTTGGAGGAATAGAACAAATTAGCTCCCCAGTTAGCAGCTTTTATGATCTCCTCTACTTCTCTGGCTTTCTTGACCAAAGTAAAATATTTTTATATAATATTTCTCTGTCAATTAATCAGGCAGGCTACATTTATATCAGTAGCCAACATGTACAATACTTAAGAAAACATTGTATAGGAATTTTAATTCACAACATGGCTGTTCTGGCAAGAGATCACTTCTAGGTCTGTGTGATCCAGCTAGGATACAAACATGCATTTATTTCAAGGTGACAGAGGCAAGCAGATCTCCGAGTTCAAGGCCAGCCTGGTATAGAGCAAGTTTCAGATTTAAAAAAAAAAAAAAGAAAAGCTTAGGTCCAGGCATAGTGGGACACGCCTTTAATCCCAGCACTCTGGAGACAGAGACATGCAGATCTCTGAGTTCTAGTAGTGCTGTGCAGGCAGTTCGGTTAAGAGTGAGTTGAAAAGAAGTGCAATGGAGTTCAGTTTGTGGAATTCAGAAGCAGTTTTACCAAGAGAATTTTAGAAAGACAGCTTGAAGACAGAACAAACTAGACACAGATGGTACCAGAAGATGCCAGGGAATGAGAAGGAGACAGATTAGAACAGATTGCTAGAGTTAGTTTGAGGCCAAGCAGAACAATTCAGTGAGAAACTGAGAGAAGCCAGTTTGAACCAGTCAGCTAGGAGAGGAGTTTGAGCCAGTCAGCAACAGCTCAGAAAGAACAAGTAACGATGAACTTATTAAGCAGTGAGTCTCAGAGGCTGAAAACATTCTAGGCCTAGATTAGATGGTATGAAAGCTAGAAACTTCCAGGACTAGGCCTGGGTCAACAAATGATGGCAGTAAGTCTCTGAGATGAGAATTACATCAGGTGAATAAAAGTCACTTTTACAGCTCATAGCAGATTGTCTGTGTTTCTTTTTTTGTTTGTTTTGTTTTGTTTTTTCGAGACAGGGTTTCTCTGTGTAGCCTTGGCCATCCTGGACTCACTTTGTAGACCAGGCTGGCCTTGTCTGTGTTTCTTAAGCACAACTGTAGCTAGGGTTGTCTGAGTCGCACCAGAGATTTTGCTGTCATAAGCTTTGATATACTGTAGCTGCTGCCCTCAGAGTCAATTCCATGTAGGGCAGGGAGGAAGCACTTCCTGTGGTGGCCTAGCAGGACTGCTGTAGTGGTAACAAGGGAAGGGTGTGAAACAAATGGCCATGATTGGTTCAAATATCTCTTGTCAGGCTCTATAAGCAGGCTGGACACACTAGGAAACATTCCCCTCTGCTGCCTCTGGTACGTGAAGCATTAGGCTCAGTAAAGGGCTTTTCTTAAGTGGGTTTTCCTTACCTACTTTCAGCTAGGGAAGCAGAGCTGCTAATATGAAGAAAGAGGCAGAAGAGACAGCAGGATAAAGAGGAAGGTGCAGAGAGCCATGGTAGCAGAAATAACAGAATGATTGGGAGGCCAAGCTAGGAAAGCTGGCTGCTTGACAGATGAAGGAAAGATCCACAGCTGAACAATTTGAGAGCAGACATGGTAGCAAGAGGGGAGGGGGAAGTAGGGGACAAAAGAAGACAGAGCCTGAGCCTGAGCCTGAGCCTGAGCCTGAGCCTGAGCCTGAGCCTGAGCCTGAGCCTGAGCCTGAGCCTGAGACTGAGACTGAAGAAAGAACTGGCTACAAGAAGCCAAAGAACAGAAAAGAAATTGCAGGGCCTGGCCACTGGGAGAGTTCCAAAGAACTGTCAAGCCCTTAGAAAAACAGGTCCCAGACCTCAGGCCATGAGCTATAATACTAGCTGATGCTAATGGCAAATGATTCTTTCACCTCTTAGGCCTACTCAAGAGCTATATAGCACTGGCTACTGTCAAAGCTTGAGAAAGCTCAATTTAGTAGTCTTACCTAAGAAGCTGTATCACCACCTGCCACCAAGGAACCCTGACCTCCCAGGCATATATATAAGAACTGGACCACTTTTGGATTAAGGGTTCTGACACTAGAGGCCTGCACCAAGAGTGTAACATTCAAAGAGCACCAATGTCTATTGCCCTTGACATCTTTGAAGAACTTCTCCCGTTTTGGGTTTTCATATGCATAGCCCAAAAGCCCCTCCGCCAAATGACTATTGACATCCAACACCCTGAATATGCCTTAAATGTGTGTGCGTAACTTGTGAGCTGGTATAAGCAGATGCACTGCCATTCTATCTGGAAGTTCTTTGAGCCACCGTCCAGCAAGAGTTTATCAAGCCTCCCAAAGGACTGAAGATTGCTCTCTGGGAACCTTGAATCCAAGCTTGCAGAGACCAATGTCTAAGCCAAGGAACCACAATGGCCCTGTCGTAGTTTCATTTTCTACTGGTGTGATAAAGCATCAGGGGGAAAAAAAGCAACTTGTGGAGGAAAAGACTTCTCTGCCTTACAATTCCAGGTCAGAGTCCATCATTGACAGAAGTCAAGGCAGGAGCTCAAACAAGAACCCTTGGAGGTCATGAAGGAACAGGGCTTGCTCTCAGGCTCTTGTTCAGCCAGCTTTCTTATACCTCCCAGGACCACCTCTATGCAGGGGTGGTACCACCCACAGTGGACTGAGCCTTCTCCCATCAACCATTAATCAAGAAAATGTCCCCATAGTCCTGCCTACAGGTCAGTCTGATGGAAGCATTTTCTTAAGTGTCCCTCTTCCCAGATGACCCTCACTTATATCAAGTTGACATTAAAAATAACCAACATAGGCCCTTTATGGAAACCCATACATAGTGTTACCATGAAAGCAGATTGTAACTCCAGGAAAATCCTTTATTGTGTAGTGTTAGGGATAAAACACAGGCCCATTCATAGGTCTCCCTGGAAGCTGAATCATCAGTCACCACCAAGGCATCCTAACCTCTAAAAAGCTGAGAATATCAGTCATCAAGTTCTAGTTTGACATTCAACCCCAGAACTGCACTAAACCCGGAGAGGTCTCTTTTTAAATTCAACCCAAAGTTAACTGTCACCTGTCCAGATTGCTATTCTAAAAAAAGGAATTGTCTGCAAATACAGCCAACTTGCTTCCCACATATATTATGAAGCGGTGTAGAATAAGGTGAGATTTCTATTCCTAAAAGATGGCTTTTTACCGTCATCTATACAGAGGGTTGGCAAACATTTTCTAGTAGAGAACAAATGGTAAATATCTCAGACTTTATGGCCAAGGCCCATATGATCATTGTGCTTATGTAAAATTAAGATAACAATCTCTATTACATTTTATTGATAAAAGTTATGAAGTACAAGTCTTTTTTTATTTTCATAACATACATCTACTAGTGAGAGGGTGTGTGATATCTAAGTTAAGGTCCAAATTTAGTAATCTTATTATCAAAATTAATTATGAGGCCTCACCCTAAACTTGAAGTTGTAAGAAGAACCCTCACGGAGATGTGTGTGTGTTTTAGAGACTGAGAACATGGTGGTGCAAAGTTTCTTAATATTTTCTGGGTTAGGTTTCTGCCCTGAAAATAATGACTGAAACTTTGGGTTCTAAAAAAAGATTCACAGACTAACAGACATTTGTTCAAGATTTCTTCAGGATTTGTTATATCTATGCCAGAACAAAATATTCTAAAGTTCAATGAAAATGATGGATAACTAATCTGTACATACGCCACTGAAAAACCCACTGAACTGCACACTTCAAGTGAGTGAACTGTATGCTATATGTGTTTTATCACATCAAACCTCCTTTCTCAGTTTGAGGTCCAAACACTGCTTATAAAAACTTGCTATGGTGCTCCAATAACCACCTCACGTGGGGATTCTCTAGAAGTTCTGAGATCAGATTACATCTCTGTGTGGGCAAAACTAAGGGGCTTAATCCTTGCTTTTCCATCTATATAATATGAAGATAATATGTAATAACATTTACCTGGGTAAAGTAAAAGAAATATCTAATGTAAAATTCCTTCAAAGACCCTGTTATAAATTCATTTTTTTCCATGAAAGGATAGGATTCCACAGACAACAAATGTAAAGCCAAATATGGGGCACCAGAGTTCGTGTGAAAGTCAGTCCCCACTCTCCACTCATGTCCTCTGGATGGGGAGGCCTGGTGGCACTCAGAGGAAGGATAGCAGGCTACCAAGAAGAGACTTGATACCCTATAAGCATATAAAGGGGGAGGAGGTCCCCCTCAATCACAGTCATAGGGGAGGGGAATAAGTGGAAAGCAGGAGGGAGGGAGGAATGGGAGGACACAAGGGATGGGATAACCATTGAGATGTAATATGAATAAATTAATAAAATATATTTTTTTAAAATGTAAATCCAAATAGAAGTAATTATATACTTCAAAATCTCCAGGTGTTTAAAAGTCACATGTTGTATTATATTTTATGCTGCAATGTATCTTTAGCCCTCAGTGATTATATTGCTTTAAGTCCTTTAGCCCTGCAGCTCACAGAAAAGATAATCCTCCCATAGCACTTATATAAAGGAGTTTGTTCCTGTTCTAGGTCTGATTTATAAACACTAACATTCAACCTACACAAGATATCTTTGAGTCGGTTTTATTATTTCTAAATTATAAATAGGGAAACAGTTTACAAGTCGTGAAGCTCGGATTCAAATTACAATTAGCTGCCACTAACAGTGCTATTCCTTTTATTATTGTTGACTTTCCAAGACTTTGGCACATTCTGGAACAATATGGCTAGTTCGTCTCAGTTCACTCAGTGTCAAAGCTGGGGCAGGGACTGCTTCAGCTTCTTTCCCTTCTTCTTGAGTGCACTGATGGAATTATAAAGTTGTCTACTGCAGTGAACTTTAAGCATTGTCATATCATTGTTTTTCTTTCCTTGAAAGATATGCCAAAACTATTCCCAATTTCCTCACATAAAAAGACAGTATAGTGAAGGCTTTCGTGGGACTATACTGTCTTTTTATGTGAGGAAATTGGGAATAGTTTTGGCATATCTTTCAAGGAAAGAAAAACAATGATATGACAATGCTTAAAGTTCACTGCAGACAGAGGGGAAGGCATCCTATTGGGACTCTAAATGAGAGACGCATGGGAGAACAGCAAAATAAAAGGATCCAGAGGGTCCTAGAAATCTACAAGTAGAACAATATGATAGGCAGATTTGGGCCCAGGGGTCCCGCTCAAACTAAGGCACCAGCCAAGGACAATACAGGAGGTAAACTTTAAACCCCTTCCCAGATCTAGCCAATGGTCAGAATATTCTCCACAGTGAGTGGAGAGTGTGATACGACTTTCTCACGTACTCTGGTGCCGCACATTTGACATGTCCCTGGAGGGGGAGACCTGGTGGCACTCAGAGGATGGACAGCAAGTAGCCAAGAAGAGACTTGATACCCTATGAGAATATATAGGGGGAGGTAATCCCCCTCAGGAACAGTCATAAGGGAGGGGAATAATGGGAAAATGGGGGGGGGAGGAATGGGAGGATACAAGGGATGGGATAAACATTGAGATGTAACAAGAATAAATTAATTAAAAAAAAGAGAGAAAAAAAAAGAAAGTAAAAGAAGAAATTTTTAAAATAAAATCTTGACGTTGTAAAAAAAAAAAAAAAAAAAAGACAGTATAGACTGGCAGTGCCAGAAAAACATCCACTTAGTCACTGTGTACTCAATCACCATACCATATTGTACAAATATGGTATACATATATAAACACACATATGTAATTGTAAAGTATGGTATATATGCATATATCATAGTAGATATAATTATCTATGTAACACATAGGTTTCTGTATGTACATATAACATACACACACACCACACACACACACACACACACACACACACATATATATATATCCTATCTTTCATGCTTTGGAAAATACAGATCTATATCAAGGAAATGCACAAAGATTCATTGTTATACATGAAGACACAGCTGAAAAATGAAAGGTGGACAAAGAAATATATATTCATTCACTCCTTTTATACTTGGAAAGGTGCTAACACATGCTTTGTGGGCTATTTAGTGATGGTTTGATATGTGTGTGCATATATATAATATTTATAATTTTGTGACCTGTTAATATTTGCATATTCTTTTGAAGTTGTTTGAAAAATTAAAACAAAAAGCTAATTTGTTCCATCACACATAATTTAGGAAATACCACTGTAAGGCAGTCTTCAATATATTTGTTTTAAATGTATTTCAAGTTCTGCATTCTTTCAACCAATAACAACTTTTGGAGGTCTGATTATTTGAATTTTTTTAGTATACAGAGAGCAGAGGTTATAAAACTGGAACAATTTTCCCTAAGGAAAGAAAGTAATGCTGTAAACTGTAGATTAAAGATTAGTAAAATAGGGGCTGGAAAGATGGCTCAGAGGTTAAGAGCACTCACTGGCTGCTCCTCCAGAGGTCCTAAGCTCAATTCCCAGCAACCACATGGTGGCTCACAGCCATCTATAATGTGATCTGGTGCCCTCTTCTGGCACAGGTGTATGGGCAGGCAGAGCACTGTATACAAAATAATAAATAAATAATTCTTTTTGAAAAGATTAATAAAATAGGAGAAGGGGCATGGAGAGATGGCTCATCGGTTAAGAGCACTGTCTGTTCTTTCAGAGGTCCTGAGTTCAATACCCAGCAACCACAATGTGGCTCACAACCATTTAAAATGTGATCTGATGCCCTCTTCTGGCCTGCAGGTGTACATGCAGAGAGATCATTGTATACCCAATAATAAATAGATAAATCTTTTTTTTTTAAATAATAAAATAAAATAGGAGAAGGCTGGTTCTCCTTGACCTCTGTGAACACAGAGGGATTAGCTAGCTAAGATGGAGGAATAAAAGTAAAAGGGCTGAGGGAATGAAAGTACTGAAGGGGTCAATAGGCCTAAGAACCCTTGAATAATAGAGAATGCCAGAGCATTTAGCAAAAGAGTCATTGACAGGGAGCCAACCATGAGATACCAGAGACAAGGCCAGACTAACAACAACTTTGCAGGTCCCAGTGTAGACTAGGATGAAAAGAGAAAGAGGAAAGCATAAAAGGAATAAAAATAGATGCCAGGAAGAATCCATCAGAAATTACTTAAGCTGACTAATGTGACTCTGAACTCTGAGTCAAAGCTCTGAGTCGCAAATGTGTCAGATGTAGGATGTCATGCCTTGGTACTACAGAGACTATGTGAATACTGAATGGAAAATGGAAAGTCCTCAGAGAATGGGAGTAGTTGCTAGCATTAGTAACAATAATGGGCCTGCCTTTCATGTTCGCAGAACTATGCTGAATATTTCCCCCTGTTCTGTAGGAATGAGAACTGATGCATAGTTACCTCCTGTGGTGATTAAGTTCACAGTCAAGCATTGATATGCTTAATTACTCACAAGAATAATGATAGACAGGTATTTACTTGAAAGATAAGCAGTAGCCATGTGAATTAACTTATTTAGACGAGAGAGAGACAGAGACAGAGACAGAAACAGAGAGACAGAGAGAGAGAGAGAGAGAGAGAGAGAGAGAGAGAGAGAGAGAGAGAGAGAGAGAGAGAGAGAGAGAGAGGAGACACAGAGAGACAAGTGAGAAATTTTTTAAAATGTAAAACTGGAAGAGAAAACAGAATTTCCAATTATTCTCATGTAATTAACAATAAATAATATTTTACCAATTACAAAGAACTCAGTCAAGTGAATCTTCATTATAAGCTGAGTTTTCAGTATATATCTATCTCCCCTCAAACTGTAGACCATTAATACTTGCCTGTTTACATCTACAACTTGTGTATGTGGTGCTATGGACCAAACTGAGGGCCTTGGACATGCTAGTTGAGGGCCCTACCACTGAGCACCATCTTCAACTACTACAAACGTCTTTGTATATAGCATTATTTGTTAAGACTTTGAAGAAAAAATGACAGCCTATTTGGACTAGCCTCTTACTGCTTTGCTTAAAACTGTTTAATAAAATTAATGTAAAAATTTTAGACCATATATGAAGTTTATTGAGACTTCATATCAGGAGAAAAAAATATCAATACAACTCTTAGGAATATATATTAAGAGATTTAACTAGGCTATTTGAATTTAAAAATGTGTTGGCTATGGCTGTCTGTTTACCAAGTGGGTTGTTATTGAATTTTCACTTTAGGATCCTTATTAAGAAAGGTATGTGTTTATATCTAAAGTCTATTTCTGAATCTTAGAATATGACATCGTGGCTATGCTCCAAGTTTGACTTCTCACAGATATTTCCTCCACCTGTTTCTCCAACTCAACTATAATTTCTGGTAAAGTCTACCACTCTTATTTGTGGAAAACATGGGCAATGTTAAATCCTTTTAAGAATTATATTGTTCATTTTGAGGATTTTAGCTGCTTTAGAATGAATGGATTTTAGAGCTGCTTTCTTGTTAGTTTTCCTAGATTTTTTTTCCAAGTCCTGATACTATCTTGAAAATATGCTCTGACTGTATACCCTTAAAATGAAAATGCTACCGAGGTCAATTCACATCAACCACCAACCCTGAAATGAATTGGATATGTTCTTAACGTAGGAACACAGTGTTTGCTGAGATTCTGTTAGAAAGATTAAATTGAATTAGCCTGGATAAGTCAACTGTTACAAGGAATGGAAACTGCTAAATTAAACTTTAACAAGAGTTACAAATAAGACCGTGCCCAGTTGGAAATGAATAAGGTCATTAAGGCTTCAGGCAGTGAAGGCAAGTGTGGCTTTAATAGCTTTATTCAGTAGAGAGGAAAAGGAAGTAAAATCCAATTTGTTTTTTTATTTAATAAAGATTACAAAAAAAATTAAAAACTCGGGTTTGAGAGATCATTTAAATGAACAAGAAGTAATTAAAACAAGACACAATGTGCCCATAAATATGTAGAATTTAAATATGTGGATTTAAAAGGTGGATTTAAGATTATTTAAAATACTGAAATCAAATAAGCAGAAACAAAATGTCACTGTAAAAAATGTATCTGAAGTTGTTATTTGCTGGTTTGAAACAATGTCGCTCTCACTGTGTAGCTCAAGCTGGCCTTCAACTTGTGATCCCATTGCTTATAGGCCCTAAGTGCTGAGATTCCACATGTAAACCCACCATGTTTACAACCTGAACTTTAGAATGCCAGCAAGGAAAAACATCAAAACCAACATAGACTCATGAAGAAGCTTCATGGCCAGCAACATTAAGCACGGGGGGAAAAAAAAACCTCATTCTACACCCATGTAGGAAATAGAATGCATCAGTACTAGGAATATTTAATTCTAAAATATAGTCACAGATGAGAAAACACAGCCTTTTCCTGCTAGTCACAACTGGATACTGGAATATTTAATGTTAATATTATTTAAGGTCATGATGGTATGTGTCTCTAATCCTGATGTTCAGCATACTAAGGCATGGGGAGCTCAAGTTCAAGGCTAGCCTGAGCTACATAGCAAGACTCTGTGTCAAAAATATTATGTAAATGCTTTTTAATATATTATGGAGAGAATATTAAACATTGACTACTACACACCAAAGCTGAGCATAGTAGCTCACACATGTAATCTCAGTGTTCAAAGATCTACATGAGTTCAAGTTCAGCCTGGTCTATATAATGGGTTCCAGGCCAGACAAAGCAACACAGTATCTCAAAGAAAGAAAGTAAAACAAAAGAAAAACCTATAAATAAGGGAAAACTGGAACTACAGCATGTAACAGTGGCCCAGAATTCCAGGCGCTAGAGCACAAAGACCCTGAGATAAGAGCCCCCAGAGCTGAAAATATAAGCTATGCTGGACTGCCTGGATTTGAAGCCTGGTTAAGTTACCCATTACTAGTATGTAACCTGGATGATCCACAGATGCTCCTCACGTAAATGACATGATGATGCCTGTGCCGTGGAGTTCTCATGTGAATTAAATGAGTTTTTAAATTTTCAGTCATTTAAAAGTAACACTTGGAACATTCTAAGCACCATTTTTTCTTTCCACATGGAAAGCCAAAACAAAAAAATCTCATCTGAGGGAATTATTATGCACTACTAAGAAAACACCTGGAATGATTGATGTAGACAGTGAAGTTAAGGGTCTTCCTAAGATGCCTTTACTCTGAAATGCTAAACACCTATGCTAAATAAATGGGTTTCCAGAGAAGAAAGGACAGGTGTACCTATCTTTCTTAACATTTGGAAATCTGGGTACTGACATCTTGACTCCATAATAAAATGAGCCATTTCCTGGCCCTAAAGAGTGCATTGCAGGCTACCTAGAAGAGACTTGATACCCTATGAGCAGGGGGAGGTAATCCCCCTCAGGAGCAGTCATAGGGGAGGGGAGTAAGGGGAAAATGGGGGGGGGGAAGGGAGGAATGGGAGGATACAAGGGATGGGATAACCACTGAGATGTAATATGAATAAATTAATAAAATATATATATTAAAACAAAAGAGTACATTACATCTTTGAGCCCCAGCAGGCTGCCTCTCTGATGAGACATTGCTCAGTTCTGCTCCAATTGTCATGTGTAGGACTGTGGTGGGCATATGTAGCCTTCTCTATTTCCATTTTGGATGTGGTTCCATTATAGTAAATTGTTCTCATTTTATACCTTCACTGGAAATTAATTCAGTCATTATGAAATGTTTATTTTATGCCAGTCATTGTTTTTAAGGATTTTCCATTGATTACCACTTTTAACTTTACAACATTCCTGTGAGTATACCTATTTTGCAGGTAACAAAACTCGATTTCACATAGCTGATATGTATAACACCCCTGGTATGCAAACTCAGGTTATATGGATTTTTTTTTAATTCCCATTATGCTCTATTCCCTCATGTAGATAAGAATTGAGGCCTTAGGCCCTATTCTGGAGTTATTCTCACAAGTAAAACTCTAACTGTAAAATTATACACTGCTCAGCACTACAAACTGATTTTGAAATAACATAAAAGTACTTCCATTATCGCACTTGTTCCTTGGGAACTTTTGTAGGAATTGACGAGGATAAGAAAACTGAGGCTAACATAGAGTACAATGGAGGCAGTGGTTGCTTTAATTGTGTCCTCACCCCGGGTCTTTGGCTGTGTTGTTTCTACCAACTGCATTAGTATACTTCCAGGAATCAGAGATATTTATGAGTAATAGACGTTCTGATGGATATGAAGCCTAAATAAGATTTTGAAATACAGCAAGTTCTTAAACTTAGGAAGAAAAAATATTTTAAAAAAGAAAAAAGAGAAAAAGAAAGGGAATATGAGAAAGAATAACCACTAGATGGAAAGAGTTACAAATAAAAAGACTTGGTAGCAGTTTAGGTACAAAGGAACATTCAAAGAAAATTTGTCTCTAAAGTTTCAACTATCAAGAAACATGCGATCAATGTCATTATCAGGAGCACAGATAAAAGGGAAACTGATGCAAAGACAGTGATGTTGGCTTCACAGTCATATAATATATATTGGGTGAAAGTTGCATATTCAACTTGAAAAAAATGAACAGCCACTTTGAGGTGCCACTTAAAACTGTAGGCTTCAGCACTCAGGGAGGGGAAAGGGAAGGAGGTAAGGGGCTCACGGCTATCCTTTGCTACACATCAAGTTCAAGGCTAGCCTGTCACCAAGTATGCTGATGACAAATCAGAAGCAAAGAAAAGAAGTGGTTCAGGGTTAAATGTTTAACTAGTAGTGTACAACCACATGTAAGAGAGACCAAAAGGAGATCAAATAAATGAAGGAACAGTGGGTAGAAATGGACCCCAAGGAAGGAGAAGCTTCTAGGGAGGAAGAACTGATTGTAAATGCTTCACATCACAAAGGAGACAAATGTACTGAAGAGTTGGAAAAGCATTCTTTTCTGTATTTACCATAATTTGTATTAATTACTCAGGTAAATTTACGTCTCTCCTAAAAAGACTGGGAGAACACACTGGCAAACCCAAGGATTGTCTAATGTAACCCCAGTGCCCAGGAGTTCTGATGCATAGCATCACTAAATAAACATTTAAATCAGAAGTATAAGCAATATAAGCAGAAATACAAGCAAAAATATACCTGGACCACACAACAGCATGACATGGTGCTTGGAAGTACAGTGTTGATAAAATGATCAAGATAGATGTGACATCATAGGAGAATTGGAAAGGAAGTACAGTTTCAAGAGAGAAAATGAGGTGGCAGTAGGGATATCTTTTTTTTTTTTTTTCACACTTCTAATCTTTAATCAGGAGTTTTTATAAGTAATACATAATATAGTAATATATAATATAATTATACAAAGATGTTTATATATTGTCAAAAGTCAATAAACCAAGACACAATAGAAAATATCACACAAAATACTTAAATTTAGAAATACTGACTTAACTATTTAGTGTATATTATGGTCTACTAAATGACTAAATTGGATCATTTTAAACAAAATTATTTTATCTTCATGACTTCTTGAAAAGGATAATTGATGAATGACATGAGATTTCAGCTATACTAAAGGAACTTTCTTTTAGAGAATTTTTGCTGAAAGATAAGAGAAACCATGTGCATTGAACAACCTTCACTACTAAGCCTTATATCACGTTTGTTAGTGCTAAGGATTGGAAATGCTAGGCAAGTACTATCCCAGGAAGTATACTTTTTTGATATTGGGTCTCAATAAGTTGCCCAATATAGCCTTGCACTCACTCTGTAGCCTTAGCAGGCCATACACTTGCAATCCTTTGGTCACTAGTATTACTCAACCTGCAATGGGGTCGGCTTGGTTTATTGATGTCTTTTTCGGTGGAATCACAAGTTCATGTTGGGACACGAAGATATGACGAAACAGACAAAAAGAAACAAAACAACCCACAGGAAGAGATTAATTAGGAATAGAACCAAACTGGGAAATACAGAGTTCCGTATAATCAACAAAAATGTGTGAATTTGTGTGGGAATGAGGTGGTAAGAGAGGAAGAGAAAGTATACACACACAACATATGGATGCACAAAAGATGGTTACAAGCAAATCTGAAATAGAAAATACTGAAGATGATTAACCATGTGTTTACACATGTTGGCAAAGCAGTCATATGCCATTGTGTGATAAAGTTAGGCAAATAAACTGCTCATTTCTCATATTTTAAGGCAGCATTTTCCTTCCTTCTTTTTACATACTAAATATTTATAAGGGAGTAGTTGCAACAAAAATACTCCAAGTGTACTCCAAGATATGAACTAGTAGACAAACAAACCAATTAGAAGACTTTATCAAAAGTGAACAAACTGAACAACAGCACAGCTAATCCCCAAATAGGTTAGCAGAGAATTTCAGAAGCCTGTAAATATGGACAAAAACATATTTCAGCAACTGAAAGGCCAATGAGACTATTTCTCATGGTTTCTCATCTTTTTCATATGATTTGTTCATATAGAAATATATACATATGTGGATATGTGTGTATATCTACAAACATGGGGACTTAAGGATTATTTAGTACTTAGGAGTGAAGAAAACTTAAGGTTTCCATTAGACTAATAGAATGACTTCATGTACATAAGTCATAGTGTACGAACTGTGACAATCATTCATTGAAGGTGCTGTTTAATCAGCTCATGACTAAAGTTCAAAATGAAAATATGTAACTGCTTCTTTTAGATTATTTTATAATACTTTACATATCTTTTTCACATAAGGACCATTTTCCACTCACTTAAAACATTCTTGAATGTTATAAATATAGAATTCCTGTTGTCTCTAAAGTATACAGTTTGATATATTGAAGTGAAAAATATTTTCATCAGTTTGTGGTGCTTCCTGTAGCTCTATATTCTGAGCATTCAGTTTCATAGGCAGGAGAGGATTGCTACAAGTTTTAGGCTACCATGGGCTGCACAGTGAGAACCTAACAAATACTTGTAGTTCATTTAAATAAGGAAAGTAAGAGTCCTGATTAAAACAGTATATTAAAGAGATCACCATGAGTTTAAAGCCAGGCTGTGCTTACATGGTGAGTCCCAGATGGGGCTACAAGTGTGTCAAACAAGCAAAGGAACCATAAACAATAAAAAAAGAGAATGAAGCCAAATGTAAATATAATTTAATAATAATAACTACAATATCTGAGATTTCAAATCCATGAAAGAAATTTAAAGTGAAAGGACCCTCCATCTTAGAGAGACATGAGAACACTTTGACAAAATCACCAGTACTTTTGCTATGAACTTGATTTATTTTTGTCATTAGGATACCTACTTGGCATTAGATATGGGGGGGGCTCTTCAGTGGACTCTACCACAAGATTTCATTTTGAATACAGGATTATGAAAATACTTATTTTCCACAGCAACAATCAAACACAGCAAACAATCTAACAGGAAAATATCTATTTCTCCAAGTATTTTTTTTTTTTTTTTTTTTTTTACTTTATGGTGAGATCCTGTATCAAGTGGTAGAAAGAATCTTTTTTTTTTTTTTCCTAACCAGGAAATTTCTACCCACCTCAAATAATTACAAAAGTCAAGAAAGTAAATATCACAGTAGAGATCCCTAAGGACATCAGTCTTACCTCAGTAAGGTTAGAACGCTTTTGTAGGCTCACTTTTCTTACAGACACACAAACTGTACTGGACTACTTGACCCTCCGGAAGTGCTAAGAGCAGGAACTTGAAAAACCAGCCTCCCTTGTTCCCACAGTATATTTACATGTTAAACACACCCAGTAACACACTGTAATGCTTATCTATGGTAAACTGCTATCTCAAGAAGCAGGCAATGCCTATAGAGCCGAGCAAGAGGAAGGAGAGGAAAGGTAATCAACTTCCTCTTGTAAACAACATTTAAGATCATCTTGACATGACACCCTTTTTATACCAATGTTATGGAGGTAATTCACTCTAATATTCATTTCTTCCTAGGAAAAACACTGTTCATACACACCTTGAGGGGGTGGGTGGAGTAATAAGAGTGAGGCTTTCCATGTATCATCTCCTATGTGTTCTCCTAATTATTCAGCATATGGGAATATTATTACACACATATTACATATGGAAAAATATTCGTTTTTCCAGTTACCAAGTTAGTAAATCACAGAACCAGAAGCTAAGTATCTTAGTCCATTACTTAACCATGGCACTACACTGTCATGGGTACGATTTCTTAGAACCAGTACTGTGATGCTGGGCATATAGTAAGCACTGTTAAAACACTGTTAAAATCACCAGTAACATCCATTATGAGTTGTTTGTGGATGTTAGGAGGTTAGCCCTGTTGTTCTGAGCTAGAAATGATCATAATGAGTGAGTTAACCCAGAAGCAGAAAGAATCAAATGGTATATACTCACTTATATCTGCATACTAGCCCAAGGGGCATGTCCCCACGAAAGCCTTCACTTACCAGGAAACTGGGACAGAGGGGAAGGCATCCTATTGGGACTCTAAATGAGAGACGCATGGGAGAATAGCAAAATAAAAGGATACAGAGGGTCCTAGAAATCTACAAGTAGAACAATATGATAGGCAGATTTGGGCCCAGGGGTCCCGCACAAGCTAAGGCACCAGCCAAGGACAATGCAGGAGATAAACTTTAAACCCCTTCCCAGATCTAGCCAATGGTCAGAACATTCTCCACAGTTGAATGGAGAGTGTGATATGACTTTCTCACGTACTCTGGTGCCTCACATTTGACCATGTCTGGTGGCACCCAGAGGAAGGACAGCAGGTAGCCAAGAAGAGACTTGATACCCTATGAGAATATGTAGGGGGAGGTAATCCCCCTCAGGAACAGTCATAGGGGAGGGGAATAATGGGGAAATGGGAGAGGGAGGAATGGGAGGATATAAGGGATGGGATAAACATTGAGATGTAACAAGAATAAATTAATAAAAAAATATGAGTTGTTTGTTTGTTTTGGTTTTTTGTTTTTCAACACAGGGTTTCTCTGTGTAGCCCTGGTTGTCCTAGAACTCACTCTGTACACCAGGCTGGCCTCAAAATCAGAGATCCACCTGCCTCTGCCTCCTGAGTGCTGGAACTAAAGGCATGCATCACCACTGCCTGGCTCCTAAGCCTACACTATAACGTACTTCTTTTGAAATTCATTTCCCTGTAACTGGTCAATGACTGAGAATAGGTCAAATTGACTATTGAATTAATAGACTCTCTAATTGGACTCTTTCTTGCTACCCTGGCTGACATATGCAAAGGTACTCTCAGTCAAATAGCCAGCAAGACTCCCCTTATGTGACTGCCGGATATCTAGAACACTCCAGATACCTTGAGGAAACTAAAGGGCAGTTGCAGTTCATTGTCCTGGCTCTTGAAGGCATAGCCTCAGCCAGGACTGTTGTAAACAGTTTGTACCACATTCTTATCATCACAAACTGCAGGGAACACAGTGTCTCCTCATCCCCATTACTCTATTTTTTTCTTCTTTCTTCCACCTTGCTTTGGACCTCCTCTTCTTCTCCTTGGACTTCCCCCTTGGACTGTCTTTCTACACACACACACACACACACACACACACACACACACACGTATGTATGTATTTGGATTTTTATATTTTTATAGATATAATTTTATAGTTACTATATATAATTTAGATTCTACATGTAAGCAAAAATGGGACACACACAGAATTTGTTTTGTACGTTAAGATAGTCTCTTATTCTAACCTAAACAGGCCTAGTACTCACACTGTAGTCCAGGCTGATCTTGAACACATACCAGTCTTCCTACTTCACCCTCCCAACTGCTGGAATTCTAAATGTAAGCTATCATGGGCAAACAGAAATCCTTTCCCCCTCTAGTATGTTTTGGTTCAGTTTGCCACAACTTGTTATCACCCAAGGAACTATGTAGATCAGGTTGCCCTATGGTCATGTCTATGAAGGAGTGGCTTGATTCTTAGTTAACATGAAAGATTCAGGTCACTGTGGGTAGCACCATTCTCGAGTCAAGGGGTGTTAAACTACATAAGACAGGAAAAGGTAAACATTGAGAAGTATCAAGAATAAATTAATAAAAAAATTTTTTAAAAAGACAGGAAAAGGATAGATTGAAGTTAGATTTAGGCAGGCAATATGGGTATATTTTTCTCTGCTTTTGACTGTGAATGTGATATGACTAGCTGCTTGAGTTCCTGCCTGACTTCCATTCAGTGAAATTCTTGAATTATAACCAAAATAAATCCTTTATTCTTTATGGTGTTTTCTGTCAGAGTGTTTTAGCACAGAAACAGAAAAAAAAATCAGAAAATATGTTGGTAGTGAGCTGGTAAGGTGGTTCAGAAATAGAACTGACATTGTTCAGCATTGGGATTTTTTTTAAAAACCTATGGGAGCTTTACATTTGGAGCATATTCTACATTATTAAACAGTATCAGACTTTGGAGGTAATGGTTGTAAAATTATGGTGTAACATAGCATGTGCTATGTCAAGTTAATATGGTAGAATGTTCTGGTTAGCTTTAACTGCCAATTTGACATAGCCAAGAGACCTCTGGGAAGAGTTATATAAATCAGGTCAGCCTGTGGGAATGTCTACAGGGAATTGTCCTGATTGTTAACTGACTCAGCACCGTTCCCTAAGGAAACCTGTCAGCTTTATTTGAGAGTAAGCAAGAAGGTATTCACAGGTTTCTTCCCTCTGCTTTCTACTGTGGATGTGATGCTTTAAGTTCCGGCCATGACTCCCCTGCCATAACAAACTATAGCCTGGAACTGTAAGCAAAATAAACATGTTCCTCTCCCGTGCAGCTTTTTGTTGAGGTGACACAGGAACAGAAATGAAATGATGACACACAATACTTGGGAATTTGAGTCTGGCATATTTGACTTAGCATGCTGGTATCCAGTACCATCCACTCTCTTAGAAAGGACCTAAGTTTCATTTGTCATGGCTGAATAAATGCTATTGGTGTATATATATAGCACATTTTCTTTACCCAGCTTGGATGGGCATCTATATGGGAAAATAATGCAGCACTAAGCTTGAATATGCGAGCACCTCTGTGGTGTGCTAAGTATTTCTCAGGAACAACATGGATGGATGATAGTGTTATACTACTTTGCAGTTTTTGAAGAACTTTCATACCAATTTCCAAAATGGCTAGGTTAGTTTACATTCCCACCATCAGTGTATGAGGGCTCCACTTTACCAGCATCCTAACTAGCATTTGTTGTTATGTGTGTTCTTAATCTTAGGCATGCTGTGTTATGATCAAATCTCAGGTAATTTCCATTTGCCTGCTACCTAAGGTTGTTGGATATTTTTCAACTACTTATTGGCTATTTGTGTTTCTTACTCTGTTAACTGTCTGCTCAGTTCATCTGCCTTCAAATTTGTTTTCTTGTTGATTTTCAGCAGTGTGGGCTGTGCTGGTAACAAAGGAATGGAGCAACAAAAACAGAAGAGGACAGGCAACGGGCATAATAAAAAGAAGACTGGAGGAGAGATGCCAACACCGGAGCAGTCAGTCAGCAGGCAGTAAGAGTGACAGAGAGAGAAGCTACTGAATACTGTGTCAGTGTCCAGCACAGGAAGAAGAATGGTGGTGAAAGGAGAGAGACAAGAGAGGGTAAAGAGCTGAAGCTAAAGAAAGATAAAAGTCTGTTAGGAAACTAACAAAAATCCACATGTATTCTTCACCAAAACAATTCCAGAGTTTCTTTATCCATTCTTCTACTGAGGGACACTTAGGCTGTTTCCATGTTCTGGCTATTATGAATAAGATCGCTATGAACATGGTTGAGCATATGTCCCTGTTGTGTGGTAGTGCATCTTCTGGGTATATTCCAAGGAGTGGAATAGCTGGGTCTTGAGGAAGCCCTATTCCCAGTTTTCTGAGATAGCACCAGATAGATTCCCAAAGTGGTTGTACTAGTTTGCATTCCCACCAGCAATGAAGGAGTGTTCCTCTCTCCCCACATCCTCGCCAGCATGTGGTGTCGCTTGAATTTTTGATCTTAGCCATTCTGATGGGTGTAAGATGGAATCTCAGAGTCATTTTGACTTGCATTTCTCTGATGACTAAAGACACTGAGTATTTCTTTAAGTGTTTCTCAGCCATTCGATATTCCTCTGTTGAGAATACTCTGTTTAGTTCTGAGCCCCATTCCTCAATTAGGTTATTTGGTTTGGTGGTATCCCTCAATAGAAGAATGGATAAAGAAACTGTGGTACATTCACACTATGGAATACTACTCAGCTATTAAAAACAAGGAATTCCCGAAATCTGTAGACAAATGGATTGAACGAGAAATGATCATAATGAGTGAGTTAACCCAGAAGCAGAAAGACTCAAATGGTATATACTCACTTATAACTGGACACTAGTCCAAGGGATATGTCCCATGAAAGTCTTCACTTACCAGGAAAGTGGGACAGAGGGAAGGATAGTCTGTTGGGACTTTAGGTGAGAGAAACATGGGAGAATGGGGAAATAGAAGGATCCAGAGGGTCCTAGAAACCTTCAAAAAGAACATTAAGATGAGCAGATCTGGGCCCAGGGATCCTGCTCAAACTATGGCAACAGCCAAGGACACTACGTGTAATAAAGTTTGAACCCCTACCCAAACCTAGCCAAAGGACAGGACATTCTCCACAGTTGAGCAGAGTGTGGGGTCTGACTTTCACACAAACTCTGGCGCCACATATTTGACCATGTCCCCTGGATGGGGAGGCCTGGTGGCACTCAGAGGAAGGATAGCAGGCTACCAAGAAGAGACTTGATACCCTATGAGCATATACAGGGGGAGGAGGTCCCCCTCAGTCACAGTCATAAAAGAGGGGAATAGGGGGAAAGTATTAGGGAGGGAGGAATGGGAGGATACAAGGGATGGGATAACTATTGAGATATAATATGAATAAATTAATAAAATATTTTTTAAAAAACTGAAGTGGAGACATAGAAAGGGAGGCACATGTCCTAAAGGTCACCAAGCCTAGACTCTTTCAAACATCCCACATGTCACACAAGCTCGGTAAAGGTTAGCATGACACAGAGGCTCCAGTGAAAATAACTTTATAATCTTGGGGGCAAGTAAGCCTAGATACACAAACAACTCAGATGACATGTCTAGAATTTACAAGAGTGTACATGTGGGGTTTCACAAACCATTCACAGAAAGAAGGCACTTTCAAGTTGTATGATCAGGACGTATTTCATGAAGAAAGTGTCTAGTAAGTGTAAAGTTGAAAGAGAAGACGGATGATGACGCAGCTCAGCGCTAGAGTGATCTCCTTGTATGCAAGAAGCCCTGGCTTGATTCTCTGGTTCACACATCACAAGATGCAAGAGTCCCAGACAGAAGGTATTGAATGAGTTATTACCTGGAAAGTGTGATGCTCCCATGTAGGATCTGGTGTAGAGGGAGTGCTCAGTGTTTTCATGGGCCTCTACTACTCGATCTAGTATACTGCATCTTCCCTCCTGTGATTCCTATTATCAGCACTATGTTAGGGACATATGTGTGTATGCATACAAGGATGTGACACTTTATAGCACTTATGATGGCGATCTCTAAAGCCACATAGTGGATACAGACCCATCAATATCAATGTCACCTTGTATGCCCATGTGGACATTCTGAGGGACTTCCTTAAAACAAACAAGCAAACAAACAAACAAGCAAACAAAACAACTTCCAGATATGAACTCTGTTCCCTGATATAGTGACTGTCTAAAAGATTATGAGATGTAACTTGTGAGTTTTTGTGAACTCATCCAAATCTTGTTTCAGCTATGGAGTTGAGGTGACTACTTCTCTGAGTGATATATCCAATACAACCACTTGAAGAATTGCAATTCACATAAACTTACACAAGTATTTAGCAAGCAAGACTTGCTTTAGATTTTGTTTTAGAATGATGGATTCTGCTTGTCAGTTTCAGATCACCTAGTAGTTGACAAAATATGTATCCTGCACATGTCTAGAAGGTACCATTTGAATCTGCAGGATGAAAAAAAAGCACCCAAACTGATCTTGGGATACACCATCTAACTCACTGGGGGGTTCAAAAGAACAAAAAGGTGCAGAAAGTACAACCTTGTTCTTTCTGAGATAAAACATTCACGTTTTGTTTGTTTGTTTATTTTTCTGCCCTTAGTCATCAGCATTCCTAAATCTGGGACTTTAGAGATTCAGACTAGAGGTTTATGCCTTTCACCTTCCCCTCCCCCTTCCCAGACTCACATTGCCAGATTTCCTGAGTGGAACTTACAGACTGTGGGCCTTTTGGTCCCCATATTTGAGATAACAAATTGAAATAACAAATCTATTTCTGAGATACCAGGCCTGTACAGCCAGTCCTTGCACAGAGAGGGTGCTTGTGTACTGATAGCAAATGGATTTTTATTCTAGAACAGGAAAAATGTTCACATAAAACAAAACTGAATTGGTAGAGAAAACTTCATAAAGTTTGTGGAAACAACTTGAAAGACAAAATTAATTTGTTTAAAATTTTTTCAAGGTCAACTCAGAGTTCTTTAGTTAATGTATAAAATTTTCAAAAGGAGTTAAGACATTTGAATCACATTTTTATACTGGATACTGAACTCAACTGGAAATTGAAGTTGTTCTCTAAAACAAACCAAGTTTTGTTACAGCTTGAGTCTGGTTTAATAAAAACACTCTTTAGCTGTATCCATTTTCTACGTTGGTAAACATATTAGCAAAAACCCGGTTTTAAAGCATGCATATTTATATGCATACAGTTCTAAATATCAGAATTGCAAACTCTTTTCTTAGTAACATACTCCCAAGTTGACTATATTCATAAATTTTTATCATATTCACCCCCATTGGCCTCTTATTCGCTCCTCCTTCTAATGAATTCCTTCATCTTCCCATCTAGTCCTATTTTTATGTCTTTTGTTTGATTCATTACATTACATTTAATTAAGGTTTCTTGAATGGCTATTTACTGAAGCACAAGCAACTTAATCATTACCTATACCACTGGGGAAACAACATCCCCCTAAGCAACTGTTAACTGCCAATCACCACTGAGGAAAAAGAAACCCCCAACACACCATCAACTCTTAACTGCCAATAGTTCCTTTGGCTTCCATGGTGGAATGTTGATAGGCTCCATCTCATTTAGAACCTGGACAGGTAATCACAACTGCCAAGCAGATACTGTTTATATGAACAGAATAACTTCTAATAAATTATTCTCACATTATCTTTCCCTGGATGACTCTCTTTAAAGGTCTCAGCCTCTAAGCACAGGATTTGATGGTTGAGCCAGGGAGACTGTTCCAAGTCTAAGGCCACTCAGGAAAGCACGGTAAATATTAGACTATATAGAATTACATAGTACCATCTTATTGAAAACAACCATAAATTAATATTAAGAAAGAAAAGAAAAATAATGTGTAGTATTTAACTATTTCTTGTATCACCACTTAGAGTAATAGGTAGCCAAACTATAGTCACTTATCGTAAATGCTCCAATATCCTGGCAATTTTATCTGTATCTTTCTTCAAGCCATCCTAAATTTGGAGACTTAAATAATACTTTGAAGTTTATTTTATAGTGAAGATTTTCTTTTTCCCCACAAACCTATAGAAAGTTATAAACATGTATTCTGTTCACTTTGTGACAAGCAAAGTGTTACAAAAAGATTTATCTGATATACTAGTAGTCATGAGTTACATTTTTTAAAATGTTCAGTCAAGAGGCTCTCCTGATAGTAACATTTTCCTAACTGTATTCTAAATACTTACTCTTATATACACAAATAATTGTAACTCTCACCCTCATGAAAGAAGCCTCTTTTTGCAGAAGACAGAGACCAACATAGAAAGCCACAGCTGGAAGAATTAGGAGGTGTGGAATTTTTGAAAATGGTGCATCACTGAAGAGGGACTTTGAAGTTTTTACAGGCCTTGCAATGCCCTCTCCTCAGCCATCTGATCAAGATGTAGCTTTCAGCTACGTCTCCAGCACCATTTCTGCCTGTGTCCTGCCATGCTTCCTGCCAGGATGATAATGGACTAAACTTCTGAAACTATAACCAAGTCTCCAACTAAATATTTTCTTTGATAAGAATTGTTTTGTTGTCTTTTTTACTGCAACAAAACGATGACTATGACAGAAGTTGGTGCCAGGAAGTAGGCTTTTGCTCTGACTGGCATGACCATGATGTTTGTGCGCAAAATGTGGACTTTCAGACTTGAATGCGCTAAGGGGTGCATAATGGGCCATACTAGTAGGACCATGAAAGGCAGTGCTGCTGAGAGCAATGTACATTATGATGGACTGGCTCAATTGATTTCAGAGTAGCCTAGAAAGCATTGTTGTTATAAATTAGTGAAGACTGTAGCTCCTTTCTGCCCTTGTCTAAATAATCTGCCTGAGGCTAAGTGAAGAGTTGTGGATTAGTAGTACTGACAGAGGAGATTTCAAGATAGCCTAGTATTGACACTGGGGTATAGTAATTAGTGATCACCCTTATGCTGATAATGAAAAGAGGAAGCTGAGCAAGGAAAAATGCAAAATGTACAGCTTGAAGAGAAAAGAAGCACCAAGATGTGTAATAGAGCTAAGTCCTGTGCTCAAGGAGATGTAAAGCTTAAAGAAAAGTAGTGAAGGAAAGGATCAAAAACAAAAGCTGATGCAGATGTGACTGAACTAGGGGGTCATGCTTCAGCAGCAGTAACTTGGCAGCTTCAGACATGTGGTTCTGGTTTTAGAGTCAAGGATACAAAAAAGGGGTTTTGAAATTTCCCCCCGTAGATAAGGAAAGTCACTGAGGCCAGGCATGTGTCAAGATTGTCTCCTCATGAAAGCCCAGAGAGGCCATTGTATGAAGTTGTGATTGAGAAACCTGGATTACATCGGAGACCCCAAGATTTTGAAGATGTCAGAGACATGGGATACCTGCCAAGAAGAGATGATAGCAGGGAGTGGAACCAGCTCAAGAGAGAGAAGTGTCAACAAAGCTAAAAGGAGTCAGAGATCTGAAGAGCACCTTGACAGACAACACAGAGATGCAGAATTTGGAGTTTGCCCTGCTGGTTTCTGGTTTGGTTTGGTCTGGTATTTCCTCATTATGCTCTCTTTTGTCTCTTTTGAAAGTTAATATATATTCTATGCCATTGTATTTCGGAAGTATATAATTTGCTTTTTAATTTTATAAGGGGCTACAATTAGAGATTGCCTTGAGTTTCAGAAGTGTCTCCAGACTTTTAAACAGTGTTGAGATTGTGATAGACTATGGAGACTTTTGAAGTTAGACTAAATGTAATTTTTCATTATGATATAACCTAGAAGTGGAATGTGGTGGTTTGAATATGGATGTCTCCCCATGGCTCATAGATTTGAATGCTCTGTCACCAGGGCGCTATCTGAAAATATTAGGAGGTGTGGCTTTGTTGGAGGAGGTGTGTCACTGGGGGTGAGCTTTGAGAGTTCAAAAGCCCATGCCAAGTCTAGAGTCTCTCAGACAGCAAATTAAGATGTAGTTCTCAACTGCTTCTCTAGCATTTTTGCCTGTGTGTCACCATGGTGATAACAGACTAAACATCTGAAACTTTAAGCCAGCCCTCAATTAAATGCTTTCTTTGATAAGAGTTGCTTTGGTCATGATGTCCCTTCACAACAATGAAACACTAAGGTTTTTTTTCACTTGATTGGTTGATTTTGTTCTTTCAAACATGTTCTTATGAAGTTCAGCCTGTCTCTAAATGTCCTATGTGTAGCAAAGGCTATCCTGAACTACTTCTTGTCCTACCTTAATTTCCCATGTGCCATCACAGGGATATAATTCCACTTCTAGCGGGGCACATCGATTCGGACTTCTGACACTATATGCAAAATTGAGCCCTGTCAGCTCCTGATCCTGGCCTACCTTGACACTAATGTGATCACAGACCTGATTAGAAGCTATTGGGAAACATGGAGGCTACAGTGTGAAACTATTTCTGTTATTTAATTGTACCCTCTTCCAGCAGAGCATTAATAGACTGGTTTTTCCAAACTGTAGGGAATCCATCCTCACCATCTCTCCATTTCACTTCTCATAGAGGCATAAAGGGCTCATGCCTTGTGCCTTTCTAAGAATATCAGTGTTCACATTGGCTTATTACCTCCTCTAAGAGTTGTATTCCTTGTGGTTGTAGAATGGTCAATTAACAGAGCATTCATTTGGCTTTTACTGTGCTCCACATGGGCCCTATGTTTCCTATAAAACCCATGGACATAGCTCAACACAGTGTTTAAAAGGAAAACAGTATCCCTGTTGATCCTTGACTCTACAACAGCTTTGGAAACCAAGGCTAAATCATGTTCAACCTCGAAACTATGCCCAGAAAAGAAACTATCTCAGAAAGACTAGGAAGCCTGGAACCACAAACTACTGCATAAACTATAACGTCTACACAGAGCTGTTCATCCTACATGTTTAACCAACCCATCTACCCTAGCTTCTCCCATATGAAGTCAGTTCTTCTGTGATACTATCCTGTAACATACATGGGGAGGGGTATGTTTTAGACTACTATAAGCCACAGATATAAGCCAAATACATGGCTTTTCAGCATCAGACAGCTGTTTAACCGACAGGGTACTCTAGGCCTAGGCTTCTCACAAAGAACATGACTTGAGAAAAGGTATCTGAATATAATGATTGATTTGTTCCATGGCATTCTCACTGAAGGCCACTGGGCTAGAAGAAACCAATGTTCTATAACCGGTTAGACCTGCCTGAATTGTAGGTCTTAAGTGAAATAGCATTTATATACAATTGTTTAGTATACCAGTGTGCACAGAAAACTGAAGGATATGTTCCACTATAGGTACCAATGCTTATGTATATCTTCCCTTTTAAACGAGGCAGAGAATTAATTTTTTTCTAAAGGAAAACACAGATCATAGTTTCTATTTTGTATGTTCCCTTCTGGTTTCACCATTACCCCTCAGTGCTCAGTCAACACACCTGATCTTTGAGGACATACTAACAGTGTATCACTCTCTGCTCCCCCACAAACCACCATTACCTACTGAGCTGCAGCATTCCCAGCCAAGAATGAAGTCTTTCCCATCACAGTCCTTGTTTTCACTAACCCCTCTCCAGATAGGAGCACCATTCTGGTAATCCCAAGGCCTTCCTTGCTCAGAGCCTGCCAGGAAAGCTTCTCTGTGTAGGATAAAGGGGCAAAAGAAAAAAAATACCCGCCTGACTCTGACTTGCTCCTAAAGACCAGGGCCAAGGAAAGAACACACTGACCCAGACTTGACCCTAAGACTAGGGCTGAGGAAAATAAACACATTGACCCAGACTTAACCCCAAAGACCAGGAATAAATCTCATGCCAGGATAGCTCTCAGAGTCTTGTGGGGCCAGACCTTTGGCGGGAAAGGTTCTCTCAGGCAGAGCAAATCTGTAACATTTTCGCTGGGGAAACTAGCCCAGGTGGGAGCAAAACTGTTACTTTTGCTTTGGCTGCAGCAGCTGAGCGGAGCTGTAACACTTCTGTAGGGGCCCCCTTTCCTGTCAGTGACGCAGCGCTTACATGCTGGCCTCTCCCCTCAGCTTCCTCTTGACACCAACGCCACTGCTCACACCACCCCCATTAGAAACTTCCGCCCAGAAATCAGCTTAAGTATCCCATGCTGACCAACTTTTCTGTGGCAAGCCCCCACCCACCTGACCCCTCCCCATATCGCCCCACATCTTGCACTCTTCGGTGTTTCACGATCACCTCTAGCTCAAAACGACGGACTGAAATGAATCAGAACCACTAGTAACGGTTTAGACACTTTAATACAATGTCTTATTTGTCCCCCAGCAAGGGAGACATGGGGGCTGATTTGACCCTTGAAAGATGGGGTCTAGCCTCTGAGACCCAAATCTCAGTTGGCATCAGATTCTAGTGTCTCAAAAAAGGTTTTGAAGAGTCTACGAAGCCCTCTTTTTTTCTTTACAACTCTGATCACGTGTTCTGGAGCTATGCGCTTCTTGCCGTTGATATGGGCTTCCTCGCCAGCCAGTTCAAGGAGGTTGGAGGTCACGGACTCAAGAACAGCAGCTAGGAACACCGGTGCAGAGGAGCTCAGGCGCCGGGAGTAGTTCCCCTCTCTCAGGAAACGGTCAACACGACCAACCGGAAACTGAAGTTCGGCCCTTTTGGAGCGGGAAACGATCTCTTTTTGTTGTTTGCCTTCCATTGTAGCTAGTTGGTGTTTTTCACTCCTCTGGCCTGGGTCTCTCAAAACACCAGCTTTTATAACCACCAAGAGTCAGAAGAGGTCTTTGTGACAACATATTTTGTGATGTCATTGGTGCCCACTGGGCTCTGATCCTCCTTCAGCCTAGAAGTATCCATGATAGGAAACTGTTCACATTAGCGAGTACATCCCTCTTTGGGAGGAAACTGTTCTGCTTTATTTCAACAGTACAGAAAAAAAGTGTTTTTCAATTAAAACTGTTCATCCCACCTTAGGATACCATTCCATCTTCTATGATTTTAGCATTGCCTGTGACATTTTGTACATCCTTTTCCAGACTGTTGGTCACTAAGAGATGTTACAATTTGAACATGAAATGCCCCCCAATAGGCAGAAGAATAATTTCAAGGAATCCATTAGTATACTGAGACCCTGCTCATGGGTTAAAAAATAGTCCAATATGTAAAATCTGAGTTTTGGCCTATAGCTATGGCTTATTTGTAGAAATACAGGCCTCTGAATCAATTTCAGGGCAGTACTGAAGAAGGCCTTAATTTGAGAGAAGCCCATAGTAGGTTTGAAGGAACTCTAGCTAGGATGGGCATGGCAAGCATGGCTCTGGCAGGCCTTGACCTTCTCCCCCATTCCCTCTTCCTTGCTGAAAACTGTTAGAATACATCCCTAAAGCTAGCCACCAAGGTCTAGTCCCTTATTTGACACTCCCTCCTCCTGAGACCAATTACTAAGGGTCCAGAAAGCAATATTAATATTGAACCAACATATCAATATCAAATCACTGATCACTGTGTGTCTGGGACACGAGAGAAAGCGACTTGGCCCCCTGTGGAGTCCAGCTTGTCCCAAGGACAGATAGCTTTTGTTTAAAGATAATAAAAAGTCCAGCTTGATTCAATGTCTCAGTCTGTGCCCTGGGTCCAACTTGACTCAAGGTCTCAGTCTGTGCCCAGGGTCCAGTTTATCTCAAGGACAACCAGCTGTGTCTAAAAATATTCCACTGCCCCTAAAATGTACTAACCCCTCCTTGCTAGCCTGCTAAATTCTGCTTTTGCAAAAAGATATTTTTTTAAAAAGCACTTGCTTCTCTCCTATTGGGACTCTAGGTGACAGAAGCATGGGAGAATGGGAAAATAGAAGGATCCAGAGGTTCCTAGAAACCTACAGAAAGAACATTATGACAGATGGATCTGGGCTCAGGGGTCCTGCTCAAACTATGGCACCAGCCAAGGACAATACGTGCAGTAAACTTCAAACTGCTACCCAGATCTAGCCAATGGACAGGACAATCTCCACAGTTGAGTGGAGAGTGGGGACTGACTTTTACTCAAACTCTGGTGCCCCATATTTGACCACGTCCCCTGGATGGGGAGACCTGGTGGCACTCAGAGGAAGGATAGCAGGCTACCAAGAAGAGACTTGATACCCTATGATCATATAAAGGGGGAGGAAGTCCCCCTCAGTCACAGTCATAGGGGAGGGGAGTAAGGGGAAAATGGGAGGGAGGGAGGAATAGGAGGATACAAGGGATGTGATAACAATTGAGATATAATATGAATAATGAATAATATATATATATATATATATATATATATATATATTATTTTTTAAAAGCACTTGCTCCTGCTTTTTGAGGTCTGCAGTTTGAAAGATCTGGACAGATCCCGACATGCTGGTTCAATAAAATTCCTGTGTGTATTGCATCAACATCAGACTCCATTTCTCTGTGGGGACTCCGGATATAGACTAGAGATCTCTTTGAAGGTCTCAGTCTTACATTGGAGGTCTCACCGAGATTCACCTGTAAGGCTCGTGTCTGAAAAAGGGGCTGAGACTTACTTCCCAGAACCCACAGAGACACAAGAGTCCAAGTCCAATGCTAATGCAAGGAGTTTTATTGTTCCGCCACAGCAGGGTCAACTATGCTCTGAAGCAACAGCGACCCCGAGCAAACAAAACTAGGGCCTTGGATACCCTTACAGAAGCAGAATTCGCACATTATGCTGAGCTTACAGAAAGGATTGGCTAACAAAAATGCTCTTTAAAACGATTGGCTGTTAATTAGGCAAGTGAGGTTCAAACAAGGGCCAGGGTGTTTTGCCAGGTGTTTGGAGGCGTGGGTTTTATTGGAAAGTATCGAACTGTTCAATGGAAAGTACAGCCCTTGGGGTTATTCGGCAAGCTTAAAGTGGAATAAACAACCTAAGTTTAGCTGGGGTGAGCCATAGGTCATGAAGTTGGAAAATGGGGCTCTTTCACATCGAGTCCCCACCCAGACCTGGACTCCAGTCGAGGAATTGTTAGGTAAGGCGGCCGCCACTCTTCTTTGTCTGTCTTCTTTGTCTGTCTCTCTGTCCCTCCACGTTCTTTAGTTTCACTTTGGAGGTCGAGCATTTGGGTTAGTCACAGTGTCAAGGTGGCTCCTTACCTGTGCCAGGAGACAGTGTACCTCCTCCTGATGGGGAGGCTGGAAGACATTCCTGACCTCCAGGAAGGGAGAGTCTATCCCCTCCACTTGGGGAGTGATCTCAGCCCACCTGATCACTGGGTCAGACTGCTCACTTGGTTCTGGTTCTGGTATAGTCTGGACTATTGTGGCTTCCGGCGCCATTTTTGTTTACTTGTGTCTATTTGTGTGGACTTTCTCAATATGGGACAGAAGGAATCAATCCCCTTGACTGTTGCGCTAGATCACTGAACATACATACCGACTAGGGCACATAACATGTCCCTTGCAGTGAAGAAAGACAAACTTGTCACTTTATGCTGGGCAGAGTGGCTCTCTTTTGGGGTCGGCTGGCCAGACACTGGGACTTTTGACTTGCCAATTATAATGGCTGTCAAGCAAGTCATTTTTGGTATCGGGTCCATTGCCCATCCCGATCAAGTCCCTTACATTGTTGTTTGGAAAGAGCTAATCACTGACCCACCCACCTCAGTGAGACCCTTTCTCCCCTAGACTCTCCCCAGGGTCCTAGCTTTACAGGAGCCACAGCCTGGAGCTCCAATTTGACCATTGGCTCAACCAGATGTTCCACCCGTCATGCAAGAAGACACAGCTGTGGCAGATCTTCTGCAAGAGTCCCCACCTCTACCTCCATACAATCCTCCTCCTCCACTGCCATTGCTACCCCACACTCCCCCTCCCCATCCTGCACTCCCACCTCGATTACCCCCTATTTCCTCTCCCTTCTCCCCTCTCCCCCTGAAACTCCCTCTCCTGCAAAACCTACTACCCCCAACCTATCCCCACCCACATCCTCAGCCCCACTCTACCTCTCCTTCCAGGACCTAGACCCCTTCCCCATTGAGGGTCCTGCTGCCAGGACCCGCAGTAAACGAGCCGTCCAGCCACAGCCATCATCCAGGTTGTTCCCACTATGTGCCATTGAGTCACCCGATGTTCAGGGACACCAACTTTTGCAATACTGGCCTTTCTCCTCAGCCGATCTTTATAATAGCCTCCTTTCTCTGATAACCCCACAGGTTTAACTAATCTTGAGTCTATTCTTTCTACACATCAGCTGACATGGGATGACGGCCAACAACTTTTGCAGACCCTCTTCACCACTGAGGAGAGGGAAAGAATTCTAGAAGCTCGCAAGAATGTGCTTGGACGAGATGGCCATCCCTCCTAGTTACCCACTGACATTGATGTTGGATTCCCCCTCCAGCGCCCCAACTGGGACCCCAATTCAAACGCAGGTAGGGAGCGTCTCCAGGTCTACTGCCAGGCTCTGTTGGCAGATCTCAAAGGGACTGGCCGAAAGCCCACCAATTGGACCAAGGTACATGAGAGGTGAGACAGGGAAAAGAAGAGTCATCAGCTGCCTTCTTGAAGAGACTAAGGAAGCCTTTAGACAATACACTCCTTATGATCCTAATACAGAAATTAATAAGGCTATGGTGACTGTGGCACTTGTGGAGCAAACGTATCTAGATATAAGGAGGAAGTTACAAAAGACAGAAGGCATACAAGATAAGTCGTGAAGAGAGATTACTGAAATAACTGAGAAACTATACAATAATAGAGAGACAGAGGAAGAGAAAGAAGAAAGAAAGGAAAGGGAAAGAGAGGCTTGAGAAGACAGGCGAGACAAGAAACATTAACGCAATCTGCAATGAATAATAGCTGCTGTGGTCCTAAACGGGAGACTTCTAAAATGGGAGGCAAATGCCCCCCCTTAAAAACCAATGTGTGTATTGTAAAGAGATGGGACATTGGGTTAAAAATTGTCCCACTTTGAAGACAAAAAAAAAAAAAAAAAAAACAAATAATGTGTCCCTGTTCAAAAGCCCTGATACTAGATGAGGACAGTGACTAGGGAGGTCAGGGCTCGGACCCCCTCGCCAAGCCCCGGTTAACTCTGAAGGTCAAGGGGAAACCCATACATTTCGTTGTAGATACAGGCGCTCAACATTCGGTCCTCACTCATGATTTGGGTCCCATATCCTCCAAGAAACCGTGGGTTCAAGGGGCAACAGGTACAAAGCAATATCCATGGACTACCCGAAGAACGGTTGATTTAGACATGGGATGGGTATCCCATTCATTTATGGTCATTCCTGATTGCCCCTACCCATTCCTAGGAAGGGACCTCCTAAGCAAATTTGGAGTTCAAATCCATTTTCTGCCATAAGGACCCCACCTCAGAGGGCCCCAAGGGGACTCTCTACCAACATTAACTTTATGTCTGGAAGATAAGGACATTTTTTTTTAATTTAACCAGTTACACATTGGCTCCCTGAGATGGGAACATGGATTAAAGATTTTCCAGGGGCATGGGCAGAAACAGCTGGAATGGGAAAAGCAATTAACCAGGTTCCGATAGTAACGGAGCTTAAACCAATAGCCTTTCCCATTGCTGCTTGCCAATAGCCAATGTCAATTGAGGCCCGAAAAGGAATAATGCCTGACATTGAAAAACTGTTAGAACTAAAAATTTTAAAACCTTGTCAGTCACCCTGGTATACACCCTTATTGCCAGTCAAGAAACCAGGCACTGATGACTACAGGCCAGCTCAGGACTTAAGGAACATCAACTCTCAGGTGTTAGACATTCATCCCACCATGCCTAACCCATACACCCTCTTGAGCTCCCTTCCTCCAACCAGGACTTGGTACACAGTGCTTGACCTTAAGGATGCCTTCTTCTGCTTTGAATTGGCTCCCCAGAGCCAAGAAATGTTCACTTTTGAGTGGCAAGATCCTCAAAGAGGGGCCACTGGACAACTGACCTGGGCCAGACTACCACAAGGATTTAAGAACTCGCCCACTATCTTCGATGAGGCACTCCACTGAGAGTTACATGCATTTCAAGCCCTCCACCCATATGTGACTCATTTGCAATATGTAGATGACCTAATAGCAACAGAGGACCAAGAACATTGTCTCCAGGGCTCCCAAGCTTTGCTGCAGGAACTGAGTAGGCTGGGATACCGAGCATCAGCTAAGAAAGCACAAATCTGCTAGCAAAAGATAAAAATATCTGAGTTACATACTTTCAAAGGTCGATGGCTTTCCAAGGCCAGAAAAGAAACTATCTTAAGCCTCCCGGTTCCCACCACTCTGAAGAAATTAAGAGAATTTATGGGCAGGGTAGGCTTTTGCCGCCTCTGAATACTGGGATTCGCTGAACAAGGGGAGGACAACCCTTTAATTGGACTAATAAAGAGCAGGAGGCATTCAAAGCCATTCGAACTGCTCTCCTCAAGACCCCTACCTTAGGACTGCCGGGCCTAGAGAAGCCCTTTCACTTATATGTGGATGAACGAAATGGTACTGTGAAAGGAGTACTAACCCAGAAACTGGGACCATGGCAGCACCCAGTGGCTTTGCTTCCTGACCCAGAGATGCCTCTCACTGACCATGACTGTCACCAGATACTAGCTGAGACACACAGTTGGAGGAAAGACCTCAAAGACTCTCCACTCCAAGGAACCAACATGACTTGTTTCACTGATGACAGCAGTTTCCTCCTGGATAAAAAAAAAAAACGCAAAGCAGGAGCAGCTGTCACTACCGAGGACACCATCATCTGGGCTAGCAGCCTGCCCTCGGGAACTTCTGCCCAGTAGGCCGAGCTCATCGCTCTAACCAAAGCGTTGGAACTAGGTCAAGGTAAGAGACTCAACATCTATACTGACAGGAGGTATGCTTTTGCGACAACTCATGTCAATGGAGCCATCTACCAACAATAAGTTAACAAATTGGACAGAAAAGAAATTCACAGCAAACTAGGTCTTTGACCTACTCTGGGCCCTGCATTTGCCAAAGGAGGTGAGCATTATTCATTGGTGCTGCCCACCAAAAAAAAAGAAAGAAAGAAAGAAAGAAAAAAAGAAAGAAATTCCTCAGTCATTAAGGGAAATAATTTCGCAGATCAGGTGGCCAGGCAAATTGCTACTGATCCAACAACCAGATTAAATGACCTGTTCAACAACAAAGAAACTACAGAATCCTGGTCACTTTAAATGCTCTGACCGAGACAGATCCTCCCCACTTACAATTGCCAATATCAATGGACAAAAGGGTGGCTATTCCTTACTTATACCTCAGAGGAACAAGAATGGAACAGCAGTTTCAAGTCCAACATTTACTCAGACAGATTTTAGAAAACTATAAAGGCAAGTTATCCTCCCCAAGGAACAGGCCAGATAAAACAAAAATCTGATTGAACTTGTCAAAGCTTCCCCTGTGTTTGTGCCAGCTCTTAGAGACCTGGTGAATGAAGTGGTTACTGCCATAGCATTAACAGTTGCAAGAAATATGGTCAAAGGGGAAAATGGTTCTGGGGGGACAGACCTGGTGTCTTTTGGGAGGTTGACTTCACAGAAATCAAGCCCAGTAAATGTGGTTACAAATATTTACTAGTGTTTATAGATACCTTTTCAGGCTGGGTAGAAGCTTTCCCCACCAAGCATGAGACTGCATCCATAGTGACCAAGAAGGTCCTAGAAGAAATTCTGCCTGGGTTCGGAATACCTAAGGTAATAGGGTCAGATAACAGACCTGCTTTTGTGTCTCAGGTAAGTCAGGGTCTTAGTCAGGTACTGGGGACTAATTGGAAATTACATTGTGCCTATCATCCCCATGGCTCAGGATAAGTTGAAAGAATGAATAGAACAATTAAAGAGACCTTAACTAAATTGACTTTGGAGACTGGCACAGACTGGGTGATGCTCTTTCCTCTAGTCCTGTTCTGAGTGCGAAACACCCCCTACAAGTCAAAATTAACTCCCTGTGAAATCTTTTTTGGGTCCCCAACTCCCTTGGCTGACACTGGGCCAACCCTCCAGTTGTCAGACAATCACCCTTGAGACCTCATGGCTAGACTCTTAGCCCTGTAAGCTATACACCAGGAAATCTGGTCCATTTATCTGCCTTGTATGCTCCAGGTACCCCTGAGGTTCCTCACAACTTTCAGGTCGGAGATGTTGTACTTGTACGGAGACATCGCACTGCCTCCCTTGCACCCCGGTAGAAAGGATCATATACTGTCTTACTGACCACACCAACTGTGCTCAAGGTAGACAGCATCTCCACCTGGGTACACACCTCTCATGTGAAGCCAACAGTCACCCCCATTAATCCTGAGGACACCTATAAATCCACAAGATTGACAACCCGCTGAAACTCAAGCTCAAGGAAACCTCTCCATCAAACTGAAGTTCCTGTTCACACTTGTAACCATATGTACTGTGTCGGGCAAACCTCCACCTTCTCCCCACATGCCCATGACTCAAACCTGGTCTGTACTGTCAGCCCTGGGAGATACCGTCTGGTCTGTCACTGAAGATCACCCACCATGGACCTGGTGGCCAGACCTGACCCCACACATTTGTAAACTAGTAGCCAGACTTGTTACCTGGGACATTCATAATCATGAGGACAATACACACCCTTCAGCTGAAGAAAACTGTGTCCCAAGTGGGATAGGAGGCTCCAATGGATGCTCTGGACAATTTTATAGAGCCAACTTCCGGTCAGCACAGTTCTATGTCTGTCCAGGACAAGGTCTTACAAGAGCACAGCAACACAAATGTAGGGGAGCATCTGATTATTATTGTAAAGTCTGGGGATGTGAAACCACAGGTGATGCTTACTGGAGGCCCACCTCGTCCTGGGACATGATCACTGTAAGACGTAATAGTTCTTATGACCCTGCAAACTCAGGAGAGAGAAATCACTATAAGTACCTTAACTCTGGCTGCGCTTTGGCCAACAGTCCCTCAGCTCCTTACAAAAACAAAATTTGCAACCCCGTTGTTATTAAGTTCACTAAAAAAGACAGACAAAATAGAGACTGGTTCAAAGGAAATACTTGGGGATTACATATCTATTGAGGAGAAGGTTCCTCCTCAGGCCTACGTTTTACAATCAAATTAAAAGCAAGTAGGTCTTGAGTGTCCCTAGGACCAAATCCTGTTGTCGCTCCTAAGTCATCCACCTTAGAAATACCCCTGCGGCCAACTTCTTTAGGTTCTACCTTGGCTGTTCCTCCACTAAAACCATTTCCAAATCCAAGGGCTGAGCCCCTCCTCAAGCTAATCTCCAACATCTTCATGGTGCTCAATGCCTCCAGACCTAATCTTACTGAGAAATGCTGGCTATGCCCTCCCGTGCTGCCCCCTTACTATGAGGCGATTGCTACAAATGCTTCTTTTCCTCTCAATACCTCAGACCCTAATTGTTGTGGATGGCAGCAACATCATGATGCCCGGATGTCTCTGCAATACATTATAGGTCAAGGTTTATATATGGGAAAAGTGCCACCCCAAAATAAGACTTTATGCTTAACAGAATATATTTGACCTAAAAACCCCATCCTGCTGTATACTACTTGCCCCCTGATCAGGCTTGGTGGGCTTGTTCTTCTGGGATAACCCCTTGTATATACTCCACCACCTTACAAGAGGACTTTTGTGTTCTGGTACAACTGATTCCTAAGATCAACTATCACTCTTATGAGTCTCTTTTAGACACTTTGGGAACCCAGAAACAGACAAACAAAAAGAGACGTCCTCGCTGGACTGTTTCTCTCTTGCTGGGACTAGGCATAGTAGGAGCTGCCACCAGAACTGCAGCTCTAATTATACAAGACAAAGACTGTCAAGGTTTAAGGGCAGCCATAGACTAGGATATTAGACACTTAGAGCAGTCAATATCGCATCTAGAATAGTCCCTCTCTTCCCTAGCCAAGGAACCTTACAAAACAGGAGAGGCTTAGATTTGCTATTTTTGCAGCAAGGGGGTCTATGTGCTGCCCTCAAAGAAGAATGCTGTTTCCACGAAGACCATTCTGGAGTAATGAAAGATTCCATGGCCAAGGTGCGGGAGGGACTAGCCAAACCGAAAAAGAATGTGAGGCTTCCCAAAGTTGGTTTGAATCCTGGTATAACAGTTCACCTTGGCTGACCACACTGATTTCTACCCTGCTGGGTCCCCTTCTCATTATTCTAGTTGTGGTGACCTTCGGGCCTTACATTTTAAATTGGTTACTTGCCTTTATCAAAGAACGCACAAATACAGTACAGGTCATGATCTTAAGACAACAATATTTCAAATAATAAGGCTCATCTGTGAGAAAATTAGCTATAGCTTCTATTTCAGGATTGAAATAGTTACAATAGAAAATGGGGAAAATGGTGGGTCTACGAAGCAATATCAATATTGAACCAACGTATCAATAACAAATCATTGATCACCGTGTGTCTGGGACATGAGAGAAAGCGACTTGGCCCCCTGTGGAGTCCAGCTTGTCCCAAGGACAGATAGCTTATGTTTAAAGATAATAAAAAGTCCAACTTGACTCAATGTCTCAGTCTGTGCCCAGGGTCCAGCTTATCTCAAGGACAACCAGCTGTGTCTAAAAATATTCCACTGCCCCTGAAATGTACTAACTCCTCCCTGCTAGCCTGCTAAATTCTGCTTTTGCAAAATGATATTTTTAAAAAGCACCTGCTTCTCCCTTATTGGGACTCTAGGTGACAGAAGCATGGGAGAATGGGGAAATAGAAGGATCCAGAGGGTTCTAGAAACCTACAAGAAGAACATTATGATGATCTGGGCCCAGGGGTCCTGCTCAAACTATGGTACCAGCCAAGGATAATGCATGCAGTAAACTTCGAACCCCTAACCAGATCTAGCCAATGGACAAGATATTCTCCACCGCTGAGTGGAGAGTGGGGGTCTGACTTTCAGACGAACTCTGGTGCCCCATATTTGACCACGTCCCCTTGACGGGGAGACCTGGGGGCACTCAGAGGAAGGATAGCAGGCTACCAAGAAGAGACTTGATACCCTATGAGCATATACAGGGGGAGGAGGTGCTCCTCAGTCACATTCATAGGGGAGGGTAGTAAGGGGGAAATGGGAGGGAGGGAGAAATGGGAGGATACAAGGGATGGGATAACTATTGATATGTAGTATGAATGAATGAATTTTTAAATAAAGAAAAAAATTTTAATTGACACATACTCTGGTGCCCCATATTTGACCACATCCCCTGAATGGGGAGACCTGGTGGCACTCAGAGGAAGGATAGCAGGCTACCAAGAAGAGACTTGATACCCTATGAGCATATACAGGGGAAGGAAGTCCCCCTCAGTCACATTCATAGGGGAGGTGAGTAAGGGGAAAATGGGAGAGAGGGAGGAATGGGAGGATACAAGGGATGGGATAACAATTGAGATGTAATATGAATAAATTAACAAAATATTTTTTTTTTTTAAAAAGCACTTGCTCGTGCTTTTTGAGGTCTGCAGCTTGAAAGAACTGAACAGACCCCGACGTGCCGGCTCAATAAAATTCCTGTGTGTATTGCACCGACATCAGACTCCGTTTGTCTCTGGGGACTCTGGGTATAGACTAGAGATCTCTTTGAAGATCTCAGTTCACACTACCAAGGTCCAGCCATCAAAGTATTGAAGTCCAGCCACCAAAATCCCCCTTTGACTGCCCTAATTAACCTGCCCAATCAAAATGAAACACCTCATTCTAACACAGAGTTTCCTCTTGTACCTTTATAAACTGCCATTTGCCTTCAAGAAGGCACATCTTGAGGCTAGATGATTAACCATTTTACCTCTTCTAAAATGTGTGCTTCTGTCACCCCTCTCTAGTGGAGTCTGTGACAATTACTACACAGGCCTGAGAACTAAGACCCCCGAAAAGGGGAGAGTCTCCTGAACTGGGGTTGATATTTTTGCCAACAGAAACTGTAGTTTCAATATCCTCATTGTTGGGAGCTATTTCCTGTTCTCTCTAATCCTAACTGCATTTCACTCCCAAAGTAGGACTTTTTAACTGTAGCAATGGTTGCTATGAGACCCTGGCCTGGGACTACAGCCAGGGACTGTCCATGGCCGAAGTAGTTTTGTTTCATTTCCACTTATTAAAAGAGACATGACTAGAAATTAATCAAGTGAATAAGTTATACTATGGCCTACAAAAAAATGGAGTATTTCAAAATATTCCAGGTAGCAGGAACAAGAAGAATAGAATAGAGAAAAAACGTCCTGGCACACAGGTGCTGGGCACAAGTTTCGTTAGGGAGAAAGTTCCGTTAAGGAGAGGACGTTGGTCCTGAACAAAGAGAGCACATACATATTGATACTAAGCCAATAACTTAGAAGTGATGATGTCTTTTCGCTATGTACTCTGTACCTTGTATTGTTTCGATTCAAAGTCGTAATTCAAAAAATGACAACACAATAACTTCTGTATTGTGTATCTGTACTGTGTATGCTTGGTTGCTCACTGACTTCCATTAATCTTCTCTGTGGGAAAATGTAACCAATCCCCCCCCCACTTTCAAGAAATGTATATAATGTTAGACTGGCTAAAAAAATACACCAGAACCTCAAACTTGAGTCACCTCTATTTGTCAATGCCTTATCTCATGTTCAGTGACGCTCCAAGAACCCCTGATTTCAAGGACCTATTCCCCAACTGAGCCAGTGGTCCATGGCATGTTTCCTTCTGGCTTCACTGTCACTCCATCATCTCTGTCCCATTAAGCTCATGGCTACTGTGTGTAACCCTTTACTGACACCCCTTTCCTTCTGACCTGAGACCTGCCTTCCCTCCCATGAAAATACTCCCATGTAAAATGTCTGTTCATATGCAGCGTCTCCTGTTACCATACTGAAAATCCAACTTGCCAGCGAGGCTCCAGCCAACTTCTGAGCTTCTCTGAGGTTTCTTTTGTCCTCTCCATCCACTCAATTCCTCCCACCAGGGTCACCACCCAACCTACCCCCCACTAAGAAGTACTCCCAGGATTCGAACGCCGCCTACTAAGCACCATTCCAGCTTCCACCCTCTCCTTAGTATCTCGTCGACGCCCCCACCTCAGAAAGAAACTGAGAAGAGTCAGAACAGATAGGTCTCATTTAAACACTTTATTAGTATTCATGGACACCAGGGGAGCCTCCTCTGCTATTAGCCTTCATGGTTCTAGCTGAGTCTGTGAAGCTTCCCACCTCCCGGTTCTGTACCCCAGTCTTCAGCCATTCCTTCTGGGTCCAGGTATCTCATCAAACAGAGAGAAAGGTGCGTTCTTGAAGGCCTGAGAGGGTTCACAGTTGTTGTCTCCTCGTCTCTCTCCGTTTTGAGGACTGTCTTGTTGGCTGGTGATGCTGGCTTCGGAGCCCACCACCTCCAGCATGTAGTCGGTAAGGTAATCAAGCATGGCAAGGAGGAAATCTGAAGTGGTGGAACCTAGACAGGGGGTATACTGCTCCTCCTGCAGTAGGCGATACACATAGTTGACAGGAACCTGTACCTCAAGCCTAGAAGAAGACGACGTAGTATCTTCCATCTGCTTGTTGTCACTGCAAGGTTTTTCTTGGTTCTTCTTCCCCGACATGATGGTTTGATGGGTTGGGCTCCAGTAGGTTCTGCCTGGTTCACCAGCAGGACTGGTTCTCTGAAGATACTCAATGTTCAGTCCTGCTCATTGCCTCTCCAGCTTCTGCTCCTCAGTGGCCAGGAGCTACCTTTATGACATCTTAGGCTTTGAGATGTCATTGGTGCCTAGTGGACACCAATGAGTGCTGACTAGGCCTAGGCCTAGAAGTGCCTATCACAGAAATCTGGCTATCATACCCTGAGTTTGAGGGAAATTTAACTCCGTTCAATTACACTCAAATTACTATTGTAAAAATCATGTGTTTTAGTTGAAAACTGTCTGTCCTTACAACTTCTCATTAACTACAAGGCACTAATAGAGGTGTCAGATTTTCCAGGTAGAAGTTTGAAGGTTCTCCTCAAGCACTAATGAGACCTATTTTGATTACATTTATTTATTTAAATGGACTTGGTTAACATTCCCTCACATTATTTGGATACACCTTTGAACACGTGTTCATTCCATATCTACCTGAGTTTTATTCCATTTGAAAACATCTAATTTTTTGAAGAAATGCTCAGCATGTTTCTGGTATGAGTTACATAGAGATTGTTGGTAGCTGTAGTTCCATTTAAGTCAGGACTTGTCTTTCTTGGATATGTTGGGTTAAACCCAGGCTCCAGGATATATCTGTTATTTTAATTTTCCTTTCTATTAATATCTTATTCCTGCTTTTTTTGTTGTCTTTTGGTTCACTCATAACCAATAACTTTCCTGGTCCAAAAAGAAAGTGTAATGAAGAAAAGAATCTTCAATCCAATTAATATCAAAACCCAATTATGTCAAGCTTCATTAGCTATTAGGATAGAACAGTAACCTCATGAGATCTGAGGCCATTCACCCTGGGCCTACTGATTTCATGCCTGTATCTGTAGCCAGAGCTCTTCCCTCTGGACCCTCAGGTACTGAGTCATGTGCCTTTTGAATGGTAGTACAAGGCTATGAATAATCTTTTCCAACTTTGCCCTTCACAATTTGAAGAATCCCATAGACTTTTTGTTATTGTTGCTATTTAGTCATCTGTCACCTTTAATCTAATCTGGCATTATTTCTGCTGATATAACATTTCCCAGAACTCAGAGATCATCTATATAGCCCATGGAAATTCACTCTATTAGACATTATATTCCTTCACAGGTCCTTAATCAAAGTAAATAACAAGGACACTACAATCCACAGATCCAGAGTCGTTAAGTAACAAGGGGGACTGTAGGGGAAATAGAATAGATTCTGTGTGTGGACTAGAGGTGAGGTGAGTGGAATGGGAACCAGGGAAATCAGGTCAGGGAAGAAGGTATTGAGAGAGAAAGTACTGGGAGTGGGCATTTGAGGGGCAACGTGGAAACCAAGAGCAGTGGAAACTTCCTGGAACCTATGAAACTGACCCTAGGGAGGACGCCTAGTAATGATGGATATAGAGCCTGAACTAGCCATCTTCTATAACGAGGCAAGGCATCCAGGGTTGGGACTTGGATACCAACCTAGCCACAAAACCTTTGATCCACAATCTGTTCTGCCTCCAAGATATCTGGGGCAATAATGGCTCAGAGCTTATGGGAGTGGCCAAACAATGATTGGTCTAACTTGAGGCCTATGCCAGAAGAAGAAACCCACTCCAGACACTTCCTGGATGGTCAGAGACCTAGGGTAGAACTAAACACAACTGGTAAAAAAAAAAAAAAGGTCAATGAGCTAATTCATATATAATATCATTATATTCTACTAGAGGCTTCCTCCAGCAGCTGATGGGAGCAAATGCAGAGACCCACAGGCAAGCATTAGGCAGAGCTCAGGAAAGTTCCTGCAGAAGAGAGGAAGGAGGTATTATAGAAGTCAGAAGGGTCAAGGACACTGGGAGAACATGGTCCACAGAATCAACTAAACAGGGATCATAGAGGCTCACAGATTAAAGCAGCAATAAAGGAGCCTATATAGGTCTGTATTAGGCTCTCTTCATATATGTTATGTTTAGCTCGGGGTTTTGTGAGACTCTTAACAGTGGGAGAGGGGGTGTCTCTGACTATTTTACCTGATCTTGGGACCCTTTTCCTCCTATTGGGTTGCCTGTCCAGCCTTGATATGAGAGTTTGGGCCTAGTCTTACAGCATCTTTTTATGCTATCCCTGATATCCCTGGGAGACCTTTTTTTTTTTTAAGGGAAAAAGAGGTGGGAGAGAAAAGAGGTGGATGGGTAACTGGAAGGATTGGATGGAAGGGAAACTGTGGTCAAGATGTAGTGTGCGAGAGAAGAATAAATAAAAAGGAAAAACCCATCTCTAAGTCTTGATTGTGCTGAGAAGCACACATCACATTTCTTCAAAATAGCTACTATGTGATTGAATACTTTCTTGTTTTCATTTCCTTAAGGGAATTATCACAAAGGTGTCTCACTGTATTCTTGACTTAATCTATAAAGGACCACTTCTGAGAACAAATCTCTTCATTTTCATCATTTACAATCTGAGTAGGCTGAGATTTCTATGTAACCACGTTCTGGTTCCTTTCTCCTTAGCATCCCTTCCTTTATTTTCTTCCTCTATTATTATACTACAAGCAGCAGTGAGAGTGAGGAGACCATGATTTCAACATTTATTTGGAAATCTGTGCAACTAAATAAATATTCACATCAATCAGTCACAAGTTCTTTTCACATAATGATAGGAGAAAATTCAACTAAAATTTTCCCTTACTAGTGTAGGCAAAACACTGACAGGATACCAACTGTTGAAGCATGCAAAGAAAGACTTGGGAGAGAAGAAATATTCTGCAAGAGGCAGTTTATAACTCTCACACACTAAGACATCATCAAGCAATCTAAAGGTAAACCAGAAGATGAACTTGGGCCTTAAATTAGACACAAAGCTAAAGGATACAAATAATGACAGTAAGTACAGTATCTGTGCTTCTCTAGTCAACAGCTAACAAATGTAAAAGATAATTCATGCTAGTAAAATTTGGTTAGCCATCTCCTATCTCAAGTACCCATCATGAGGATGGAAACTGAGAGAGGACATAGTCTCAAGGAGGAAGCTTAAAACTTAAATGCTAGTATTTAAGCAAGCAATCCTCAAATGGCTTGTTGGGTGCTATATGAACTATACAAACAGATGAAGGCTCTAAAGTGACCATAAAACTAAATGGTAAACTAATGGCAATTAGCTGTGCTTCCCTAGCCCATAGCCAAGAAAAGCTACATGGTAACATCATGGTAATTAATTTGGTTAGCTATATTCCATCTGAAACAGCTATCTTGTGTTTGGAAATAGAGTGGAACCAAAAGGAATAGAATGCAGGTAAACCAAGCAACAGTGATAGAAGGCTATTCCACTAACAGTAGGAAGCAGTTAGACCAACGGAATCAGGAAGTAGTTAGAGCACTGGTAATAGATTGCAGTTAGACAAGCAGTTGACAGAAGGTAGTTAGACAAGCAGTTAAATAACAGTGGCTAGACCAACAGAAATAGAAAGCAGTTAAAATAACATTAAAAGAATGGGTTCAGTAACAGAATCAGAAAGGAAGTTAGACCAACAATAGCAGAAGGTGGTTGAAGCAACAGAAATAGGAGGTGGTTAAAGCAGCAGCAACAGACTAACGGTATTTGAAGGCAGATGAACAGTCAAAGAAGATGGTTAAAGCAAACAGAATGCAGTCAATTCAGTTGGGCTGAGAAAGTTAAATGCATTTCACATCAAAGGGCAACATGCTCCTGGGTAACACATCTTTTCCTTTTCTATTGCTTTTGGTTTTCCTCCCCCCCCCCTTTCTTCTTTCTTTTCTTCCATGGCACTAGAGTTGGAACCTATGAACTCACACATGCAAAGCCAATGCTAAAACACTGAACTATATTCACAACCTTTCTACTCTTTTAACTGAAAGAGCCTCACTGAGGTCCTTAAACAAGCCACAAGCTCACTATGTAGCCCAAGCAGGCCTTGAACTTGTGATCTTTCTGCACTGGCCATCAGAATACCTGGGATTATAAGTAAAGGGGCTCTAACAGGCCAAGCATAGCAAACACAGACTCAAGCATGGGAGACATAGGCCTGAGCATGGCAAACACTGCAGACAGGTTTTGCCCTTTTACTCCTTTTCCACTCCCTTGCTAAAACTGTTATATTCCTAAAGTTATCCCCCAAGGTCTATTCCCTTATTTGGCTACCAACATATTCCTGAGTAAAAGACCAAGGTGCAATAATCAAAATTCATTATTTAGCTAACATATCAAATGAGGATTTACCAACTCAGTACAGCACAGACCTTTCCCCCTTAAAAGTCCCTTCCTATAAAACATGCCCTCTCTTGCTCTCTGGCTTTTCTTACTACTGATCCCCCATCCCTGTTTGCCCCTCTATGGTAATAAATCTCCTTTGTGCTGAGAAATTGGTGTCTGGGTATATGTTCTGTACTGATTGGGGGGGTGGGGTGGGGGAATGACCTCTCTTTCAATATCCTTATGCAACAGACCTAGCTCAGGTTTGGAGGCCAACCTCCATAAAAGCATTAACAAAGACTAGAGACACCCGGTTCTTTATTGTCTCTGCATGCCCATTGTATTCTTCAGGCATGTTATGCTACTGTGTAAAAAGCTCTTATGCTTTCCTCTGATATCCTTGGGAATGAATTGTTGAGGTGTCCCTAAAGAAGGACCAAAGGTGATTTTCCAGTTCTCTGATGACACAACCCCAACTCCTCACTTGCCAGTGGTATGTTCCTAACTTGCTTCTAAACTTTTTCCAGCTACATCTTCGATGTTCATGTTTCTATCTGTAATCTTTTTATGACACTTTAGGTATTTCCTGAGATTGCATGGGCTTTCTCTACTGTGTTCATCTATTAGCCAAACACAAAGGCACGTGCCCAATTTTACACACTCATTAGAACAGCAACCCACTTCTAGGTACTAGAAGCTATATATTTGATTCCTATAGCTGCTATAATGAACAACCATAAATGTGATAAGTTCAAACATTCATTCAGACTATTACATAATGGTAGGTCAGAAGACCAATATCAGTTACAGTGGGCTGAAAGCAAGGTGTTCCAGGGGCATCCTCATTCTGTAATCTCTAGAGAAGACTCTAGCCAATGCCTTTCCTAACTCATAAAGGAATAGTGGTCTCTTTCATTATATTCACAATCAATAGGTTTTTTTCTTCTGTGCCAAATCAATCTCTGTCTTCCTCTTATATGGACATGTGTAAATGCATGTAGGCTCTATCAGACTCTAAAAAAGAATCTTCTATGTCAAGAACCTTAAACATATCTATGAATTTTCTTTAGCCACATAAGTTAATTTTATAGGGACAATTACGTGGATTCTAGACTACCTTTGGAGGTTGTTACTTAGTTTAACACATGTGTTCCCAAGAACTTGTGAAAGGGAAGTGAAACAGAGAAAGGAAGAAAGCACTTATTATAGAGCAGCTAAAACCACTGAAAATTTTTATGGAGCCTTCCAGTAAACACACTCCAAGGGAAAATAATGCTCTATCACTTTGAACTATCATATTCTTGAACAGAACAGGTTCTGGTGAGCCATACACAAAGAACTACAGGTTCTGACATTCGAATATGAGAAAATATGCACTTAAATTGTATAGCTTGTGGGAAGCCTGGACAGGGTACTATATCTTCCATACAAATACTTTCTTCTTACATTTCACCCATTATTTCATCAATTATTCAATAAATATATATGTTCAATCTTCTTGGCATCCAAGACTGTGTTAATTTCTATATATTGCATGTCAAACACAACAAGCATTATTACATCCTTATGGGTGTAGAAAGAGGTTCTAAAATGACATGGGGTAGTGAATGGATGGCAGATAGTTTAACAGAAGTAACCACACTGTCTCATTCTCTTTAGCCACTCCTTCCATGTCTTAAAAATGTGGTTTCGTAGCTCTTCTCAAACATAGTACATATACCCTCACCTCTTAAGTCTGGAGTTGTCTTATTACTTATGGAAATGGAAAAGGAGGGATGGCCCTAGTCTTTATTCAAGGCTTGTGGTTTTTCACTCTTGTCTTGAATTTCCTAGTTTTATAATGTCAAGAAGCATCAGCCAGTTTGCTAGAAAATGAAAGATGTATTAATCAGAGTTTTATTGAGAAGACTCATTAGGATGCATATCCTTTCCTTTTATGATTGAAGTAGTCATGTACATGCATATATTTGGGTACATACATACAAATGAGAGGGGACTTACTGAGAAAACTGGCTCATGCAAATATAGAGACTGAGATGTTCTATGACATATCACTTGTGAGCTGGATGAGACCCTGGGATACTGGGAGTACGGCTTGTCTTAGTCCAAAAGATTCAAAGCCAGAAAAACTGATATTGTAACTCAATCTGAAGCAAGCAACCTGAGAGTTTGCATACATGAGGGGTTACTGGCATAAAATATAGAATCCTGAGGCTAGAGAAACTCCCTTTTTGATGTTCAAGGATGTGAGGAGGAAAACACCCCAGCTCCATAAAAGAGAAAAAACAAAAATTCCTCTTATTTCATTCCACCCAGGCCTCTAGTAGATTGGCTGACATCTACCCATATTCAGTATATTCAGACTAGACCTTCATAACTTGGTACGCTTGTTCACACTCCAGCCTCTTCAATAAACACTCTCATGGACATATCCAAAAATAGAGCTTTGCCAGATCTTTAGGTATCCCTTTAAAACGTCAATATTTAATGTTAACTATCATGCAAAGCTGAGCGCTATCCACACAATTGAGGTTTCTAAGGCATTAGATGCGGGAACCCAGCATAATCAGCAAAATCAACCCAAATGGCTAATGGTATCCAAGAGTCACAACCAAGACCAAAGACACTGTCACAGTGAGTGTACCCCACAAGCACATAAAACGATATCCATAAAAGCTGGAAGGTTTTCTACAGGCTATACTGCCATATAGCCCACATACCATAGACTCCAGCCACTTCAAGTGTACAGTTTCATGGGTTGTAGCATAGGCAGCTATGTATAAGCACCATAAATTTTCATCACATCAAAATGAAACCCAGTTAAACTCAGTGGATCATACACATAAAAAGATGAGGAGAGGAACTTATTGAGAATTTCAGTGGAGGAGGGAAAGAAGATGGATGGAGGTAAAACTACTATAATGTGTTCTACATATGCATAAAACTGGCAAGGAATAAAAAGAAAAATAAGTAGAAAAACCTGAAACCTTGCTAGGGGGCTCCTTTGGAGATTTCTGCCATGGACTCTGTTTACTGCCCTTTGATCGCTTCGGCTGCCTTGCCAGACCACAGAGGAAGAGGATGAGACTTTGTAGGCTGGATCAGTTGATAGGGGAGAAGGGCTCCCTGTCTCTGTGGACTAACGGAGGGGCATAAAGGGGAAAAGAGAGGGAGGGAGGGAGGGTGGGGCTGGGAAGAGATGAGGGAGGGGGCTACAAATGCAATGTAAAGTGAATAAAGTTTATAAAAATAAATTTAATTTTGTTTTTAAAAGTACAAAAAAAGAAGAAGAAACCTTGTATCCACTTGTGATTGGTCTTCTAGGCCCTCATACCCCATAGCTATAAGCAATCTTTCAGTTTTAGCAGGCTTACCTAGTGTAGACACTCCATTGAGATTAAATCATATATAATACGCTATCTTTTAAAAATGTGTAATGTAAATTGATTTATCTTTAAGTTCATTTTTTCTTTCTCCTGCCATTCAAGTTTTCTGTTTCTTTGCATCTCTCATCATTGTGGTTGGAAACTGGAAATCTGAGATCTCTTAGTAACTAGGGATGTTGATCCTCCTAAGTACACATTATTTGTTTCCTGGAAGGGTAAAGTATTTTAGTGATTTCTCTCAATGTAGATTTAGGTTCAACCAGACTCCCTGGGGAAACACCAGTTTGGACAAGGTTCCTTTTGTCTCTTTCACTGGTCACACTGCCACATTCAAACCCACTAATGACTAGCTGACTGCTCTCCTTTCCCAGATTGGGGGTTAAACTAAGGCCCTGGTGCACGCAAAGCAAGTGCTCTACCGCTGACTTCTATGCCTGCCTTTCTACTGTAGAGCACAGTAGAGGTGGAGAAAGAGATGTATGTGATATCTATACGGGCTTCTCTGAATTGTTATTTCTCTAGGTCGGTGTGGTTAAGTATTTACTGTGTCCCGGGAGCATTGCCCTCATCTGTTTCTTTCCTAGCTTTCTTCTAATTAGCTAATGTAGACTTATGTCTGTATTTTCAATTGATCTATTACTCTTCCTTCAATTTAAATTTTACTGCAACTTTCACCGGTACTGAGAGTATCTGTGGGCTTTAAATTTCTGTACTTTTTTGGCAAATGAACCTTTGGGGAAATTTTAGGGTGTTCTGCTTTATGGTGTGCTTCTCTGTCAAGGAAAATTCTCTAAACCTTGGCTCTTGTGCCAGAGCTAGGGACAAAGGTACAGTGTTCTCAGACTAACATCCTGTCATGGGGGTTGGAGCATTCTTAAAAGGAGAGGATAACACTGGTTCTTTTCAGCTTGCCTCTCTCAGGAAGGATCATATATGGATTACAATCCATGTAAGAAATGATCAGCTCCCCATGATGTCACAGCCAGGGTGCAACTCTGGGCCACTCTTTCTCAGAAGTTAGCTCCTAGCAACAGGATGAAAACAATGCTGATATCTTGAACTGCACCTAAAAATAGCCCTTGCTTGAAAGTTGAAAAGAAATGGATGAATGCAGTTTTTGTTATAAGTCTATTGTACTAAGCAAGGGGGTGGGAGGAGAAGGCTAGGGTCTCAATTGAGTGACTACATATTCTAATAACTTTCATGAAGCATTCATATATTTTCTTGAGTAACTATTTCTGCTAGGTATGGAAGCTCACACCTTTTATCTCTAGACTTAAGAGGATGAGGTAGGAGGATTGCTGTTACTGGCCAGCCGGAAGTAAAGAGTTCCCCGTCTTGGAAAAATAAAAACATATGCTCCATTTGTTGTGTCTGTGGGACCATTCCCAGAGATTTTAAATGACTGCGCAACAAATAATTTATAACATTTTCTGGCACACTAGTAGCAGAGCACCTCGCAGTATTAAGCTGAAAGAATTCTATTTTTTAATGTATTATGGTATGTCAGTTTATCACACCACATTATTGTGGCAAAAGATAACTGGCACATGCTACTTAATTGAGGAGCCACAAATCCCCAGACTCTCAGTACTTCATGGAAAATCTAGAATATTTATTCCATGGAAAATAAAACAGCCTCAGAGACTTAGCACACTTATAAAGATCCTCTATGACAAATAACTGGTAGTCTGGAAAATACTTTCTCATGTCATTTCCAAAAGTGGTTCTCATAAAATAAGTCATGTGGGAAGGCTTTGACTTGTAGAGAGGCTGAAATGAGGCTAATTCCTTAAGCAGTAAGAAATAGCCAACAACTTATTTGCATTACAGAGAAAAAATGCCCCCACATTCTCACAGTAGCAAGTAAAACAGCAAGACCTAAGATATGCCTTTAATTAAGAGGTGCCATGAGTACACTTGAATAGACCATTTCATAAAAACTGAACTTGTCACATAATCAATTCCTCCTCCAGACATTTTCCCAGAAAATATTACCCCCCCAAAACAAAACAAACAACAACAAAAACAAAAAACCCAAACAAACAAAAACAGAGCACAGCCCTCCATACCAGAGTCAAAAGATATAGACATTCTGGAGAATTTTTATTCATAATACAAACAAAATTTCCAAATCACTGATAGGTGATTAATGACATCTACTCATCAGTAAGATTTTTCCATAGAGATAGCTAAAGGATCCAAAAGAGCTGTGTATAGTGCTCTTTCCTTGACCTGCAAGAGCAGTCATCCCTGAGACTTCTCAATCAAGCCATCCCATTCATTACAATATATTCAACTTTGTTGAAAAGCATATTCACAGGGCAAATGAGATAGCTCTAAGGGTATAGATTATGATCTGAGTTCAATGGCCAGGAACCACATGGTGGAAGAAGAGAACCCACTGCTATAAATTGTCCCCTGACAGGTACACTAACTGTGGCATGTACACACACGCAAACAATTAAAATGGAATCATTCTAAGTGAAAACTTGCATTTCCTGATAAACTCAAGTTTTTTACTTAGAAAGACGTTGCATTATTTTAATGTTTTAAACATTTATTTTTATTTTCTGAGTATGAGTGTTTTGTGTGAGTGTGTGTGTGTATGTACCACAAGCATGTCTGCTACCAGTACAGATCAGAAAAAGGTTTTGGATCATCTGGAACTTGATTTAAGGAAGGTTTTGAGGCACCATGTGGGTGATGAGAATTGAACCTCAGTTCTCTGCAGGAGCAATAAGTGCTCTTAACTTCTAAGCCATCTCTCCAGCCTGAAGACTTTTTCTCTATGGTAAATAGCAACATTTTAGGAAAGAAGAATTTCCAAATACAATAGAAAAATAACTACACTTATTCAAATAATCACACCTCCTGACCTCAATAGGAAGGCATCAAGCAGTCCTGGGTCTCAGAAACTGACATTTTGAGATGGGAACAACAGATTTCTTAGGGAGACTCTAACAAAATACAACATCCATTCATGATAAAAAGTCTTGGAGACAGAGAAATGGACAGAGCACATGCCTCAACATAATAAAGGCTATCCACAGGAACCCTTCAGCCAATGCCATGCTAAGTAGTGAAAACTAACCTTCCTACTATAGTCAGAAACAGGACAAGGGCATTCATTGTCTCTATTTCTATTCATGACAAGGAAAGAAGTCAATGCTTCCATATTTGCAGACAATATGATTGTAAACATAAGAGATCCTAAGGACTTCACCGAAAAGCTCTTAGAGATGATAAGTACTTTCAGCAAAAGGGCAGAATCCCAGAATACAAAATTACCAACAAGAATAATTAGCCTTCTTATATTCCAATGGCAAACATACTGAAAAACCACACAAAAAGGCAATCTCATTCATAATATCCACAGATTCTAGAATAAAATGTCTGGAACTAAAGCTAACCAAAAAAACAAAATGCCTCCATAATGAAATCTTTGAATTTGAGGAAACTATCAAAAGACTGAAAGACCTACCATGCTCCCATGTATTAGAAGAATTATTATTGGGAAAATGGCCATCTTTCCAAAGTTGATTTACAGATTTAATGCAACTGCAATCAAAATATCAGAGCCTTTCTTCACAGAGATGCAGGAGGCGGGGAGAGAATCACAAAATTTATGTGGAGGACCAAAGGCCAAGAACAGTCAAAGCAATCCGGAAGCAAAAAAAGGGTCCAACAATAACTTCACATAATTATAACTACTTGATCTTTGATAAAGTTTCCAAAATGTATACAGTGGAAAATAGACACTATCTTTTACAAAAGGTGCTGGGGAAACATTAAAAAAAAAATAGATCAAGGATCTCAGTGCAAAATCTGGAGCCCTGAATTTGCTAGAAGAAAGAGAAAAAACATACTCTGCTTATAGGTATAGGTAAGGACTTTCTAAATAGAATATGTGTAGTTCTGTAGTACATGAATAAGATATTCAATTGATATCTTATGAAACTAGAAAGTTCCTATATAGCAAAGGAAATGGTTAATTGAATGACAGGGTAACCAAAAGAATAGGAGAAAATATTTGTCAGCTATATATCTGACATAGGATTAGTGCCTTGAATATTTAAGGAGTGTAAAAAATAAATAACAAGAAAACAAGTCTCCTTTAAAATGAACTATGGACATCATGGAAATTAAAATCAAAATACTATTTTCAGATTTCATCTTTCACACATCAGAATGTCTAAGATCAACAGAACAAATGATAGCTCATACTGGCGAGGACAGGGAATAAAAGGAAAACTCATACACCGCTGGTGGGAATGTGAACTCATTCAGCCACTATGGAGATCAGCGTGTCAGTTCTTCCAGAAGATGGGAATTGATATATCTCAAGGTCCAGCTATACCACTTTTGGGCATATACTGAAAGCATGCTTCATCCTTCCACAGAGACACTTGCTCAACCATGTTCATCACTGCTCTATGTGTAATAGCCAGAATTTAAAACAACCTAGATGTTCCTCAACAGAAGAATGGATAAAGAAATGTGGTACACTTATAAGATGGAGTGTTACTCAACCATTATTTTTAAAATGGTATGATAAAATTTGGAGGCAAATGAGTAGAACTCTAAAAAAACCATCCTGAATGAAGTATCCCCAACCCAAAAAGACAAATATGGCATGTATTCATTTGCATGTGGATATTAGCTTCTTTTTTAATGATTTATTTATTTGTTTTATGTATATAAATACTCTGTTTTTTTATACACCAGAAGAGGAAATCAGATTCCATTACAGATGGTTGTGAGCCACCATGTGGTTGCTGGGAATTGAACTCAGGACCTCTGGAGGAGCAGTCAGCACCCTTAATCTCTGAGTCATCTCTCCAGCCCCTGGATATTAGCTTCTAAGTCAATGAAAGCCAAGCTACAATCCATAGAATAACATAGGGTAAGTATAGAGTAAGAGACTAGAAGGAACAAATAGATATTGTTAGGGGGAAATGAAATAGATAAGTATGAACGATGAGGGATCTGGAATGGAGAATCAAGTGAGGAGGGGACAGTGGTTAGCAGGAGGGAATATGGGGAAAGATAGCTAAAGTTAAGGGGCATTTGAGGGGTGGTATGGAAATCTAATATAGTAGAAACTTCCTAAAATATATACATATGTGAAGGCACACTAAATTAAATTATCAAATAATGGAGGAGACAGGATCTCAACTGGCCATCTCTTTTTACCCAATGAAACTTCCAGGACTAGGACTGGGTTACATCTAGTTGAGTTATTGGCCAAAGGGCCCAAGGAGAATACCTAAATAACCTAGGCTGTTGCCAGAAATATAGGTTTCTCTCCACAAACTGACAATGAGGCCCTATTCTTGAACACATCGCCTCATTGAACATGAAGAAATTGAGCCAGTGCCTTCATGGAGTAGTCCCCCTTATGTTCTAGTGTCTTTGATACAAGAAGGTATTCTATAAGCTTATACACACACACACACACACACACACACACACACACACACACACACACACACACACACACACCAAGCCAGCCACAAACCTTTTATCTAAAATGGTATACTACCTACAAGATATGCTAGAGCAATGGTGGCACAAAGCTTTTGGAAGAAATCAACCAATAAACAATTTGACCCCATGAGATGTAACACATACCCTATACTGTTTGGGTGGCAAAGAGCTTGAGACTAGATACCGTAGGAATGTAGGGTAAAATCAAATAATACTAGTTTTAAAAAGGAAAATAATGTAGTGATAAAATGACTCCTAATGATATTCTGCTATACCTATAGAGCAGTGCCTTGTTCAGCTATCATAAAAGAAACTTTCTCCTACAAATATAGATAACAAATATAGAGACTCACAGCTTCTGTAAGGCAAAGGACATTGTCAACAGAACAAAACGGCAGCCTACAAATTTGGAAAAGATATTCACCTTTCCTACATCTGACTAAGGGCTAATAGCCAAAATATATAAAGAATTCAGAACATTAAACACCAATAAACAAAATAACCCAATTAAAAAATGGGCACAGAGCTAAACAGAGAATTCCCATCAGAGGAATCCCAAATGGCCAAGAAATACTTAAAGTAATATTCAATGTCCTTGGTCATCAAGGAAATGCAAATAAAAATGACTCTGAGTTTCTATCTTATACCCTTCAGAATGTGTAAGATAAAAAACTCAAGTGACAGCACATGCTGGAAAGGATGTGAAGCAAAGGGGAACATTCCTATTACTCGTGGGGGTGCAAACTTGTACAACCACTTTGGAAATCAATCAGGTATTTTCTCAGAAAATTGGAAATAATACTACCTCAGGACCCAGCTATACCATTTCTGGGCATATATCCGAAAGATGCCCCACCTATGTTCATAGGGGCTTTATTCATAATAGCCAAAAACTGGAAACAACGAAGATGCTCCTCAACTGAAGAATGTATAGAGAAACTGTGGTCCATTTTCAGAATAGAACACTACTCGGCTATTAAAAACAAAGACATTGTAAAATTTTCAGGCAAATGGATGGAACTAGAAAAGACCATCCTGAATGAGGTAACCCAGACCCAGAAAGGCATGCATGGATATACTCACTTATAAGCAGATATTAGCCATATATTATAGGATAACCATACTCCAAATCATGGATCCAAAGAAGCTAAGTAACAATGAGGGCTCATGAGAGGCCCTTCTTGAATCTCACTCAGATGGAGAAATAAAATAGACAGCGGATAAGGAAGTAGAAAGGGAACTGGATAGGGGTGGATGTGAGGAGGAAAACAATGGGGGGTATCAGATGTGGTGATTGTGAGGAGGGGTGGTTTGAGCGCCTGGAGAGAAAATGGAAACCAAAATCTGGGGCATCACTGAGACAAGCTGGAGGTATGGGGGGGTATTGGGACATCTCTAGCTGAGCCTTCTAGCAGTAGGGGACACAAGAGTGAGGAGGCCACCTTCTAGCCAGGCAAGACTTACAGTAGTGGGAAGGGAACATCAATCCACCTACAAAACCCTTGAACCAAAATTTACCCTGCCTACAAGATGTGCAGAGATAAAGATAGTAAACTGAGGGACTAACCAACCAATGCCTGACCCATCCTAAGACCCACTCCAAGGGAGAGAGCCCACCCCTGACACCATTAATGATACTCTGCTATGCTTACAAACAGGAGCCTAACTTAACTGTTCTCTGAGAGGCCCCTCTAGCAGCTGGTGGAATCAGATGCTGAGACTTACAGGCAAGCATTAGGCAGACCTTGGGGAGTCTTGTGGAAGAGTGGGAAGGATGGATAGACAGCCCTGGAGGGGACAAAAACAGCACAAGAAGACCAACAGAATCAACTAGCCTAGACCCATGGGGGTTTGCAGAGACTGAAGCATCAAGCAAAGAACATGCATGTACTGGACCTAGGCCTGCTACACATATGTAACCGATAAGCAACTTTGATCTTCATATAGGTCCCCTAGTAAGTTGAGTAGGTGCTATGACATGGACTCTATTGCCTGCTTTCAATCACTTCACCCTAACCAGGCTGCCTTGCCTGGCCTCAGTGGATAAAGAGGAGCTCAGTCCTGATGTGACTTGTGCTGAGGGTGGGTTGGTGGTAGGCTCCCCTTTTCTGAGGACAAAGGGAAGGGGGCTAGGGGGAAGGGGGGGGGAGGGAGGGACTGAAAGGAGAGAAAAGGGAGGGGGCTACAATCAGGATGTAGAGAGAATATGTAAATGAAAAATAAATTAAAAATGGAAATATCATATAGGAATTTATTTCATAGATCTTCTAAAATTACATATTTTATTAAAATGATCTTAACTGACATTACCCCACACAGGGTAATGGCATTTCTCCCAGAAATCATAAGTTATCAAACAAAAACCCTAGTGCCAGTTGAGGGGTATCCTTCTCTTAAGAGTTGCTGGACAAGGGAGTCCCAAAGACTACCAAACCCCAAAATAACACAGCCTATTGCCATTGCTCTTGGCTGTCCACCAGAACTTCATGATAGGACTCTACTGCTGAGCTAAGCATAGTGTCAAATGCTTTCAATCCCCATGCTTGGGAGACAGAGACAGAAGGATTCCTGCTGAGTTCAAGATGATCCTGGTCTACACAGTCAGTTCAAAGACAGCCAGAGTTATATAGTGAGACCGTCTTAAAACAAAGTAATAAAATTCTATTGCTGAAGACAACACATGATTTGATCACAACATAAGAAAGAGATTATTGACCTGAAAGTTGACCCCATGATGACTAGACTTTATAGTGACAGAAGTTACTATTCTAGCAGGTGGGGGGGGGGGAAGCAATCAACAGCCTTATTTAACTGTGAACATCGGAGAATGTCCTGTCCATTGGCTAGATCTGGGTAGGGGTTTGAAGTTTACTGCATGTATTGTCCTTCGCTGGTGCCATAGTTGGAGCAGGACCCCTGGGCCCAGATCTGCCCATTATAATGTTCTTCTTGTAGGTTTCTGGGGTCTGACTTTCACATAAACTCTGGTGCCCATATTTGACCACGTCCCCTGGATGGGGAGGCCTGGTGGCACTCAGAGGAAGGCTAGCAGGCTGCCAAGAAGAGACTTGATACCCTATGAGCATATACAAGGGGAGGAGGTCCCCCTCAGTAACATTCATAGGGGAGGGGAGTAAGGGGAAAATGGGAGGGAGGGAAGAATGGGAGGATACAAGGGATGGGATAACAATTTAGATGTAATATGAATAAATTAATAGAATATGTTAAAAAATAAAATTAAAATATATTTAGAAAAAAATCCTGTGAACACCAGAAGCTACAATAATGATTGGCCTGGCAATCTGTCTACTGCTGCTTTAGTAAAATAAATGTTATGGGTAACCAACACATTCTAACTAGATTTAAGACTAACCCCACAGGAGGAAATTTATGCCTCTTACTGCAACTTGGGCAAGGAACCCATGTTTGGGGAGGTTATAGGCCTAGAGGGCATTCTGCTATCTATCATAACTTTGCTAAATGAACACAGTACCAAATTGCCTTCTGAATACCATCCTTATATCCACATATAAGTACAGATTTTATCCTTCATCAGAGAACGTCCTTTTTGTACTGGTTGTCTGTTAAGACAGAGATTCACAACTGATCAAAATGCAGAGAATAAGTGATTACGGAGCGTTCAGCCCAATATAATAGGAAACACTGCAGAAGAGGGGAGTGGAAAGGTTGTAACATCCAGAGGCCAGGAAAGGCTTCTAAAAAATAGTGTCTTCTGGATAGGACAAGGATATTGTAGTCAAGAACTTATAGCAGCTGTCTAAGGTCTAGCCTTTCAGCTTTCCAGCATAGATAGGGAAGGGGTCACCAGGCCCTACCTCTACCTGGGGTGCTAATGACAGTTAATGACTGTTGACTAAGGGAAGAGTCAGTTTTCTCAGGATATATAGTCCCTGGTAGGTTTCCTGTGCTCTACAAGATAGTCCAAAACCATTCATACATAAGCAACAGTAACTGGACTAGATGGAGTCCTTAGGGAAAAAAACAGAGGACATGAAATTGGGACAGGGGCATGTTGGGAAGGATCTTGGGGGATTTGGAAAGGAGAAATGGATGAATATGATTTTTAAAAATCTATATATGTGTGAAATTACCAAAGAATTTAAAAAAAAAAAAACAACTGCCAATCAATTATCCAGGTCTGACACGATGTATCAGGGGGTAAAGGCACTTGCCATCAGGTGTAGTGACCTGGGTTTGATCGCTGAACTCACACCATAGAAGGAGAGAACTAAGTCATTCAAGTTTTCCTTTAACATACACAGGCAAGCACATGAGCACACATGCACACGTCCGTGCACACACATACTCTTAATCAAACGTTCAGTCAACCAATTCATGTGCTTTAAAAAAAAAATCATCTGAAAAACAACGATGAAAGACATAAAAAGGCAAGCCCTGAATTTTAAAATATTCATCTTAAATAGTACAAGTTAAATATCAAATGCCTGCCAAATTGCTTTTAATTTTCCTAGATGTTCCTTTACATTCTTATAATTCTTTGTATGGGGAATGCATGTGTGTACATGGGTGTATTTGCACAGGTCAGTGAAGGGCATCAGGTGTGTTGTTTGATGTACCTTATCCCCCTGAGACAGGGACTTCGTACTGAAACTGAGGGCTAGACTCACAGCCAGCAAGCTTCAGCAATCCCCTTGTCTCTGGTGCCCTCAGCTGTGGGGTTAAAAGCATACAAATGACCATGCCAGACTTTTTATCTGGGTGGTGGGGAATTGAACTCTGTCCCTCATGTTGCATAATAAGTATTCTTACCTGTTGAGCCATCATCTTCTCCCTGTCTCTATTTTCCATTTATGTGCCTGTGGTGGCAAGTAGGTCCCACTCAGACAAGTAGGTCACCATTCACTGACTAGTATTGAGCTGTTGGCTACAGTTTGAGTAGTACAACCATAGATAATGATGTTTCTCACTCACTGGACACTGGCACTTCAACCTCCTCATCCATCTCAATGGACAACTTCCCCCCCCCCCACCAACATACATACACACACACACACACACACACACACCATGGTTAAATATTTTTTCTCTTAGAACAACGACAACTCACAGTTTGATCTCTGGTCACTCTCCTCATTGCTTTTGTCTTCAGAAAGAAAGGTTTATGTTTCCTATCATCTATCTTTTATCCACTTTGTGGTACCTTCTAATCTGACTCTGTCTAAACCAGTTCTAAACTGTACTCTTTTCATAGACCCATTGACCTAGTCATTGTCTATGAGGCATGATGACCTTTTTCCGGCCTTATCTCTGAAGTCTTCTCTTCTTCCTGTGAAATATGAGTCACCCACCTCCTTTCCTTAGCCCTTCTTCTTGCTTAGATATTGGGACATGACTCTTCTATGATGCTTTCCAGTTTTCTCTCTAGGATTCTTTCTCCACAAACATCTAATTTCAATCTACAATTTCTGTTCATGTTGCAGCAAATACTCTTCTACTGCTGATTCCAACACCTATAACTGGAGTCCAGATGTTTTTCCTGGGGCTAAAATTGTTTCTCCCATAACCTAGTTCCAAACTTACTTCATTCAAACTCTGCAGCCTAGCGAAGGTACTCTGTTTAGTTCCCCTGTTTTAATACTGTTTTGTATTTGTTTTTAATCATAGATAATTATTTTAAAGATTATTACTATTATTATCATTATTTTATATTTTAAAACAATTTTTTCAATGATTTTATTTTATTTTATTTTTGGCATATACATTTATATTATGACACATAAATTAAAAAACTACATACAGCAAGAAGAACCATGAAACAATCCAGGATTATATGAATGTTACATTCATGGTGTTTTGGCAAATTGTATTTGGCAACCTTGTAGAAAACATCTTTCCTATTTTGGTGATTCTAAAATTCTGAATGAGAATCGTTATCTGTCATATCTGATCTCTGTCAACTTAAAACCTAGGTACCTGGTTGTTCCCTGGTTACAGTTTCTCTTATAAAAAGCCTGCCTCAGAAACAGATCAATGAATGTCACAGTCTGATTTACAGGCTGTGGCCCTGACTGGTCAGTTTTTGATAAATGTTCAAATAAACTTCCATCAATCTGAGTCAGGTGTTTTGAGTGGTCAGTGTACGGCTATTCTTGAAACCACAACAGTGGTCCATAGCTTTAATACAAATACTTGGGAGGCAGAGGCAAGCAGACTTTTGAGTTTGAAGTCATCCTAGTCTACAGAGCAAGTTCCAGGACAGCCAAGCTTAGATAGTAAAGAAAACTATTGAAAATAGAAAGGTGTTGAAAATTTATTTGAATGAGTTTTAGGACAAGTAGCTTAAGCAGTGGTGGAAACTATTGAAAAACAGAAAGCTTATGAAGATATAATTGAAGTAGGAAGGTGTTCTGGACCTAGCAAACATTAGAACTGAAGAGCCCTAGCTAATGTGACTCCATTTTGTCAGCAGACACCATTTTGAGCCTGTCCCTGAGTTCACCTCTGTTGCTGAAAAACCACAAACTACTCCAGAAAAAGAATCACTCTAGGCCTGAGCCAACTAAGGGACTGCGGAAAGTACCTAGTGTCCCCAGATGTTATAGATAGATTGCTGAAGCATTTCTTGGTCAGGTTCAATCAATCCCCTAGTGGCAATGCAACCTTGTTAAATGTCAACAAATCCTGTAACTGTCAAACTGGAAACTTGCTGTAATTACAAGAAAAAAAAAACCCTGCCTAACAGTGGTTCCGGGATCTTGCTACTGATCCACTGCTTCAGTGAGGTTCAAGGGTCCTTGGGCTCAAGTTTGAATAAAGGCTCCTTGCTTTTGCATACAGCTTCAGGCTCCTGGTGGTCTTTGGTGATCTAGCGATCTGGGCATAACAGAACTTGGCAGCTTTGGCCACGTGATTTTTGTCTTTAGAGTCAAGTATACCAGAAAAGGGTTGTTGGATCTTCCTCCATAGCTAAGGAAATCTGCTGAGGCCAAGCATGTGTCAGGGGTATCTCTGCCCCAGAGAGGCCATTGGGTGAAGCTGTGAAATCAAGACCTGGATTTTGTTGGTGACTCCAAGATATTGGGATACCTGCCAAGGAAAGCTACTAACAGGGAGTACAACAATCCTGAGAGGGAGAAGTGTGTTACAGTCAACAAAGCTGAAAGGATTTGGAAATCTGAAGAGCACTTTAAAAGACATGGAGATACAGAATTTAGAGTTTGCCCTGGTTTTTGGTCTGGTTTTGATCCAGTATTTCCTCACTGTGCTCCCTTTCCTCCTTTTTGAAATGGTAATGTATATTCCATGTCATTATATATTGCAATTGTGATCTGCTTTTTGATTTTGATTTTACAGGGGTTACAGTTAAAGAGATTTCCATGAGTCTCTGAAAAGACTTTTGAATTTTTGACTTTTAGACAGTGTTGAGACTGTGACAGACCATGGAAACTTTTAATGTTGGACTGAATGTAGTATTGCACTGTGATATATATGGCTACAAGCCTATGAGGGGCAGGGAGAGGAATGTGATAGTTTGAATAGGAATGGTCCCCATAGGCTCATAGATTTGAATGCTTTTTTGTTAGGGAGTGATGCCACTTGAGTGGGACTAAGAGGTATGGCCTTGTTGGAAGAAGGGTGTCACTGGGGACGTAGCCTTTGAGGTTTCAAGTGCTCAAGCCAGGCCCAGTATGTGTGTGTCTCTCTCTCTCTCTCTTCCTCTCTCTCTCTCTCTCTCTCTCTCTCTCTCTCTCTCTCTCTCTCTCTCTCTCTCTCTCTCTCTCTCTCTCTCTCTCTCTTCCTGATGCCTGCTGATCTGGATGTAGAATTCTAAGTTTCTTGTCCAGCACCATGCCTACCTGCATGCTGCCATGCTACCTTCATTGCTGATAATGGACTAAAACTCTGAAAGTGTAAGCAAGCCCAAATTAAATGCTTCCCTTTATAAGAGTTGCTGTGGCCAGAATGTCTCTTCACAGCAATAGGACACTGGCTAGACCAGAATGTCTCTTCACAGCAATAGGACACTGGCTAAGACAAAATGAGAAAGTTTTCACAAATATAATACCTAGTAAATACAAATATCTAGTAAACATTGAAAAGAAGTATGGAACACCCTTAGTTATAAGGGAAATGTAGATTGAAATTGTCTTAGGATTTCATCTCACCACTATCAAGAATAAACACACTCACGAATTCAAATGAAAATAAATGGTGTCATGAATGTGGCAAATGGAAAACTAGTATGTACTGTTGGGGACATCATAAACTAGTACAGCCACTTTGGAACTCAGTCTTGAAGTGTCTCAAGAAAATAGAAATAAAACTATCATATAAAGCATTTATACCATAGCTGGGCATATACCCAAAGGACTTTATATCTTACTACAGAGACACTTATACTGCCATGTTCCTTACTGTTCTTTTTACAATATTTAGGAAAAAGAATCAATACAGATGTCTGTTTAGCATTCTGCTTCAGTCTGCATACCTGTGATGTCATTGCCTACCTGCCATGGGGGCGTGGCCCTGCCCAGGGCCATATAAAAGGCCACAAACCCTCCTTGTGGTTCTCTCTCTACCTTCTCTACTCCCTTTTCCCCGCCTCTCTCAGGCACCCCTCCCCTTTCCTTCTCTCCTCATACTCAATAAAACTCATATAATGTAATATCTGTTGCCTGGTATCTTCTTATCTTATCATCTTATTGTCTTATTTTTAAATCATAACAATGATGAATGGACAAGAAAATTGTTGGTACATACAAAAGTAAATCATGATATGTACAGGGAAACAGATAGAACTAAAAAAAAATCTGCATTTAGTGAAATAACTCAGGAGGACAAAGACAAATATGACACATGTTCTCTCTCATGTGGACCCTAGCTTTGAATCTTTTGTGTGTTTAACTTATGGTAATATAAATGGAATCCAGGAAACAAAAAAGAGGTCATTGAGGAGAGATGTAGGAAGGGAGGAATGGTAATAGAATATAAGTAAAATGATAGTGGAGTCTGGGAATGTTGGAAGTAGAATGCTTTAAGCAGAAAGAGAGATGGGGGAGAATGAAAGTCTAGGGTGGAGGAGGTTTTACAATATCACCCTAGTCAAAGTTGCTATCATCAGAAAGACAAGTGACAACAAATATTGACAAGGATGTCAGGAAAGGAGAATCCTTATACACCATTTGTGGGAGAATAAATTAGTGAATTGTTTATGAAATACATTGTGAAAGTTTCTTTAAAAGCTGAAAAATAAAATTCCCATATGACCTATCTATACCAGTCGCAGACATAAACCCTATGAGGACTCCATATCCTCCTACATGGAAAACTGTCATGTGCATGGTTCTTGTTGCCCCCTTCACAATATTTAGGAAACGGAAACAAATTAGATGTCCACAGACTGCTCAATGTATAATGAATATATGGTACATATACACAACTTTGTTAAAGTGTACAGAAAAATTAAATAAAATTTGAATAAAAATTGATGGAACTGGAAAATACTATACTGAAAGAGTTTATAAGTACAGCAAGACAAACAAGGTGTATTCTTAATTTGTAATCAACAGATAACAGGAAGCTATATAAAACCCATAATACAGACTGAAAAGGTCTTATGGAATGAGGGGATAATAAAACACATGTTACATAAAAGTAGTGGGGAGGGATATTGGGGGTTAAAGATTTAAGTGGGGATGTAGGCAAGTAGGCAGAACATCATGGGGCTGGAGCAGGTTAACATAAACAAATAATACATGAAAAACCTTATGGCAACCTATTATTCTGTAAACTAATAAAAACTATGTAATTCAAAAGGAGGAGTATGAATATTATCATGGGTAGACAATACTTCCTTCAGGTGATGTAGATTATTAAATTAAAATTGCAGTGCCAGGTGGGAGATACCTTCCTATGAGTTACTCATCGCCACAGGATAATTTCATTGATTTTGGCTACCCACCATAAATAGAAGGGAATACCCTACTGTTGAAGATATAACACACTTTTATTACAGGGTGTAGAAAAATAAAGGTGGAGCTGATCTGAAAGTGTCCTCCCTACTTTCTGCCTGTCATAACACCAGAGGTAGTTTGCAAGCTATTTGTTGAGAAAAGTCATCAGTAGTATTACCCAGCAGTCAACTCCAAATTCTGACCTGACAAGCAAGATGTGCTCATTGGCACAATACTGCCATGAAGGTTACGGAGGTAACAAACTATTTTCTGATTAGATTTGAGGCCTTCTTTACAGGAGGGAATTGAATTGCCTGATTAAACCTGTTGTCAACATGGTCAAAGCCCATGTATACTAGAGGAAAACCTACTAGTGTTGTTTTCATGTTGTTACATTATCTTCTGAACTTATTTTTATACCAATAGATCTGTACATATGCATCTGAGTACTCATAAAAATGAATAAATCTTAAAAAGAAATAGTAAGAGTAAGCTATGTGTATCAAGCCAATAAGAAGTGCTCCCCCTTCTAGATTCATGCCCTGAGTTTCTTCCTGAATTCCCTCAGTGATAGACTATAAAGTCTAAGCTGAAATAACCCCTTTCCTCTCCAAGCTGGCTCTGGTTTATGTTTTAGCATAACACCACAAACCTAATTAGAGCATGGTGCATGGCTGTTGTTCTGGCATTTGGGAGACAAAGTCAATTACATTGCTGCAAGTCCAAGGCCAGCTGAATTCCAATCCAGCATATGCTACACAATGAGAGTTAATCTTTAAAAAGAAAATTTTAAATCTAGAAAAAGTAAGCTGATCTACAGAAACAGGAAGCCAATAGCTGTTTTCCTGAGACTAGAACTGGACGAGTCAAAGAACAAAGAACACTAGACAACAAAAATATCAGTATCTTGATTATACGAGTCATTTATGTGTGTGGGCGGGTACATGTATGAAAACTATGAAACTGTTCTTTTAATGGACACACTGTGTTATATATAAAGAACATTTCAATAACATTGAAAAAGAAAAAAATTCACATAATCATACTGAATGTTTGTGGCTGCTCAAGTGTGTCATGTCTCCTCAAGCTTCTGGACTAACACTCCACTGCTCTTTCCCCTAGGACATGCTTTATACCGTTGCCCTCTTTGTTTTTCCAACCTTACTTAGTGAACTTGACTCTCTCTTAAAATTAGCTTCCTTGGGCCATGGCTCATCATCTAAGAGCAATTGCTACTTTTGTAAAGGACTAGGGTTTGATTCTCAGCACCCACAAGGTGGCCCACAAACTGGCCCCTAAAAGCAACTAGGCACAAATGTGGTGCAAAAACACACATAAAGACAAGCATATACGTAAATTAAAATTAAAGCTAAAATTAGTTTACTGCTAGCTGTGGAGAAACTTTCTCATAAAATCTGTAGCAGCTGACCCTTAATGAGATAGGGGGAGGCAGAGAGACAGAGAGACAGAGAGACAGAGAGACAGAGGAGAGAGACAAAGAGACAGAGAGACAGAGAGACAGAGGGAGATAGAGAGACAGAGAGACAGAGAGGCAGACAGAGGCAGACAGAGGCAGACAGACAGAGACAGAAAGACAGAGACAGACAGGGTCCAGCAGGAAGACAGATAATAGAGACAGAATCTAGGGCCTCACTCATGTTAGGTGGTCCTGGAGCGTGTAAAAAAGCTAGCTGAACATAAATCTATGAGAGATGCAGAAAGCAGTGTACCTCCACAGTTTCTTATTCAAGTTGCTCTGCTAACTTCCCTCAGTGATGGAGTGCAACCTGCAAACCTGCAAATGTAATCAACTTTTCCTCCCTTAAGTTGCTTTTGCTCAAGGGTTTTGGTACAGCAATAAAAAACAAAACAAACAAACAAAAACAATATGTCATTAACACTCTCTACTGGGCTATTTCTACAATTATTTTATATTAATTTATTCTTGTTACATCTCAATGGTTATCCCATCCCTTGTATCCTCCCATTCTTCCCTCCCTCCCATTTTCCCATTATTCCCCTCCCCTATGATTGTGCCTGAGGGGGATTACCTCCCCCTGTATATGCTCATAGGGTATCAAGTCTCTTCTTGGCAACCTGCTGTCCTTCCTCTGAGTGCCACCAGGTCTCCCCCTCCAGGGGACATGGTCAAATGTGAGGCACCAGAGTACGTGTGAAAGTCATACCCCACTCTCCACTCAACTGTGGAGAATGTTCTGACCATTGGCTAGATCTGGGTAGGGGTTTAAAGTATACCGCCTGTATTGTCCTTGGCTGGTGCCTTAGTTTGAGCGGGACCCCTGAGCCCAAATCTGCCTATATGTTCTACTTGTAGGTTTCTAGGACCATCTGGATCCTTCTACTTTGCTATTCTCCCATGCTTCTCTCATCTAGAGTCCCAATAGGATGTCCTCCCCTCTGTCCCAGTTTCCTGGTAAGTGAAGACTTTCGTGAGACATGCCCCTTGGGCTAGTATGCAGATATAAGTGAGTATATACCATTTGAGTCTTTCTGCTTCTGGGTTAATTCACTCATTATGATTATTTCTAGCTCAATCCATTTGTCCACAAATTTTGGGAATTCCTTGTTTTTAATAGCTGAGTAGTATTCCATAGTGTATATGTACCACAGTTTCTTTTATCCATTTTTCTACTGAGGGACACTTAGGCTGTTTTCATGTTCTGGCTATTATGAATAAGGCTGCTATGAACATGGTTGAGCAAAGTTTCTTGTTGTGTGCTGGAGCATCTTCTGGGTATATTCCAAGGAGTGAAACAGCTGGGTCTTGAGGAAGCCCTATTCCCATTCTTCTGAGATAGCACCAGATAGATTTCCAATGTGGCTGTACTAGTTTGCATTCCCACCAGAAATGAAGGAGTGTTCCTCTCTCCCCACATCCTCGCCAGCATGTGGTGTCACTTGAATTTTTGATCTTAGCCATTCTGATGGGTGTAAGATGGAATCTCTGAGTTGTTTTGATTTGCATTTCCCTGATGACTAAGGAGGTTGAGCATTTCTTTAAGTGTTTCTCAGCCATTTGATATTCCTCTGTTGAGAATTCTCTGTTTAGTTCCAAGCCCCATTTCTCAATTGGGTTATTTGGTTTGGTGGTGTTTAATTTCTTGAGTTCTTTATATATTTTGGATATTAGACCTTTGTCAGATGTAGGGTTGGTGAAGATCTTTTCCCAGTCTGTAGGCTGTTGCTTTGTTCTCTTGACAGTGTCTCCTGCCTTACAGAAGCTTCTCAGCCTCATGAGGTCCCATTTATTAATGTTTGACATTAAGGCCTGGGCCGTTGGTGTTCTGTTCAGGAAGTTGTCTCCTGTGCCAATATGTTCCAGGCTTTTCCCCCCTTTTTCTTCTAAGTGACTTAGTGTCTCTGGTTTTATGTTGAGGTCTTTAATCCACTTGGATTTGAGTTTTGTGCAAGGTGACAAATATGGGTCCAGTTGCATTTTTTTACATGTAGACCTCCAGTTAGACCAGCACCATTTGTTGAAGATGCTACCCTTTTTCCATCAAATGGATTTGGCTTCTTTGTCAAAAATCAAGTGACCATATGTGTGTGGATTCATATCTGGGTCTTCGATTCGATTCCACTGATCAACCAGCCGGTTGCTGTGCCAGTACCATGCTGTTTTAATTACTATTGCTTTATAGTACAGTTTGAGATCAGGTATGGAGATTCCTCCGGAGCACCTTTTATTGTACAAGATTGTTTTAGCTATTCTGGGTTTTTTGTTTTTCCATATGAAGTTGAGAATTGAACTTTCAATGTCTTTAAAAAATTGTGTAGGTATTTTGATAGGGATTGCATTGAATCTGTAGATTGCTTTTGGTAGGATGGCCATTTTTACTATGTTAATTCTCCCGATCCATGAGCAACGAAGATCATTCCATCTTCTCATGTCATCTTCAATCTCTTTCTTCAGAGTTTTGAAAATTTTTTCAAACAAGTCCTTCACTTGCTTAGTTAGAGTAACTCCTAAATATTTTATATTGCTTGTAGCTAATGTGAAGGGTGTGGCTTTCCTAATTTCTTCCTCTGCAAGCTTGTCATTTGTGTATAGGAAGGCTACAGACTTTTTTGAGTTAATTTTGTATCCAGCTAATTTGCTGAAGGTGTTTTTCAGCTGTAGGAGTTCTCTGGTGGAATTTTGAGGGTCACTTATGTACACTAGCATATCATCTGCAAATAGGGATACTTTGACTTCCTCCTTTCCCATTTGGATCCCCTTGATCTCCTTTTGTTGTCTTATTGCTCTGGCTAGAACTTCGAGTACTATATTGAAAAGATATGGAGAGAGTGGGCAGCCTTGCCTTGTTCCCGATTTTAGAGGAATTTCCTTGTGTATCTCACCATTTACTTTGATTTTGGCTCTTGGCTTGCTGTATACGGACTTTATTATGTTGAGGAAAGTGCCTTGTATCCCCAATCTCTCTAAAACTTTAAACATGAATGGGTGTTGAATTTTATCAAATGCTTTCTCTGCATCCAAAGAGATGATCATGTGGTTTTTTATTTTCAGTTTGTTTATATGGTGGATTACATTGATGGATTTCCGTATATTAAACCATCCCTGCATGCCTGGAATGCAGCCTACTTGGTCATGATGAATGATATCTTTGATGTGTCCTTGTATTCGTTTTGCAAGTACTTTATTTAGTATTTTTGCATAGATGTTCATAAGAGAAATTGGTCTGAAATTCTCTTTCTTTGTTGAGTCTTTGTGAGGTTTAGGTATCAATGAGACTATGGCCTCCTAGAATGAATTTGGTAATGTTCCATCCATTTCTATCTTTTGGAGTAGCTTGAAGAGTATCAGTATTAGCTCTCCATTGAACGTCTGGTAGAATTCCACAATTTTTAAAAAATATTTTATTTAGTTTTAATCTATGTGCATTGGTGTGAAAGTATCAGATCTTGGAGTTACAGACAGTAACTCCATGTGGGTGGTGGGAATTGAACCCAGGTCCTTTGGAAGAGCAGGCAGTGCTCTTAACCACTGAGTCATCTCTCCAGCCCCACAATCTTTTTTATATCTTTTTATGTTGAGACAAGGTTTGTTCAAGTTGTCCAGGCCAGCTTTGAAATATTTTTTTGTTGACCATGACAACCCTGAGCTTGAGACTATTCTGTCTTAGCATTACAGGCAGATGGGGCTATCAGCCTTAGCCACCAGGTTTGGCATGTCGTTGTTTATTTTACTATGTAGTTCAGGCTTGTCTGGAACTCACTGTATAGTTGAGGGTTGAGTTGAACTTGTAAACCTCAACCTTTAAAATATTGGAATTACACGTTAGATTGCACACATAGATAGCACACATGGCTTGTGTCCTTTTCATAGTTTCTGCAGCATTCCATACACATAGAAAATATAGCATTAACATGTTCATGTTCTGTGCAGCAAGGTCAGAATTGTGAGTATCCCAATAATGTGGATACCAAGAAATATCTCAGAGTATTGATCCTCAAGGATTTCATCTCAATTCAGGCCCCAAACCATGATATGTGCTACCACATGAAAGCAGATCGGCAGTCTAATGTGTTTAAACTAGGTAAAAAGCAAACACCAGTCATAAGTAATTATCCCAGTCACCAAAATACTTTAAGTATCAGTTTTCTTTCCCTGCAGATCAATAATTATCTATAATTTACATATACATGTGAACCAAATACTTTGGTCATGCAATGAATTAGTGAATTCTTGACTGCTTCAGTGACATGTGCAGGACATAACCAGAACATATGATCAGAACAGACAGTTATTTCATGTCAGCAATTATTTCTCACCAAGACACTTGTTCAAAAATGAGAAACCATTTCAAGTTTTATGAGCATTCCATGTCAGTGGGCCAATTTGAAATAGTTGGTGAGCCATCTGCCATAAAACAGAAGATGAGTATCATGGCCTTTAAAGTCCCAATTTGCTGAGGCCTCATCGTTTTCCACTTCACGGTCTAGCACAGAGGACTCATCAGAAGTTATTTCCAAATAACGCGTGGTATAAAATAGCATTTGTTCTACGGATCCGCTTTACATTATTCAGCCACTGTAGCTGCCTCAATCTACTTTAATGGCCTTTTACTTGTTTTCTTGAATTTTTATATTTTTAACTTTTTTTCTCCTCATGATTTTTTTCACTGTGAAAAAACAGAACTTGAATAAAAGGGGACCCATGAGTCTGAATCTGTTCTCCTGGACAGTTGAGAGAGCCCAGAAGCTGAGGTCACACACCTTGCAACACCAGGTCTGCCAAATCTGCATTTTTTTTTTAGTTGTTATTGTTTTTGTAGTTTGGGGATTGTTTTGTTTTGTTTTGCTTTTTGTCTTTTTGAGACAGGGTTTCTCTGCGTAGCCCTGGCTGTCCTGGACTCTCTTTGTAGACCAGGCTGGCCTCGAACTCACAGAGATCCGCCAGCCTCTGCCTCCTTGAGTACTGGGATCAAAGGCGTGCACCAACACACCTAACTTTTTGCTGTTTCTTATTCTAAGCTTTCCTATCTGTAAAATTTGCATATTGCACCTTTCTTCACAGCTGTTATAAGAATTACATGAGGTGATGCATGCAACTCATCTTGTTCATACAAACTGTCCACTAAATAATGATTAGCCTCTTCTTCAGTTCCTACAGTTCATAAGCAGAACATGCAGGTGTGGGGGTTCATTCCTAAAAGCCCCACTTAGAAGGCAGAGATTAGGATTGTTCCAAGTTGAGGCCAGCCTAGCCTACAAAATGGGACCCTGTCGCAAACAATAGTAGCAAAACAGAGGACCAATTCCAAGCATATTTGAACTGAGTTCAAACATTTTAAATGATGAAAAATCACTTAGAGTGGTCTAACCCAGTATGTTCATCTTCTAATGCCTAATGCTAAGATTTTTTGTGAGCACTCAGTCATTTTTGCTCAATAGTGAAATGACCTAGAAATTTTTGGTTTACTAGGTTTGCTTTCCTTGAAAAGATTTAGAGGATCTTTGACTCAAGAAACCTGTGTTTTCTATTTCAAAAGTAACCACAAAATGCAGAGATCATTTCCGTAACATAAGAAATAAAAACAGGTATATAATCAATAAGGCTCTTACCAAAGTCAAGGACTTTAAGAATAGGTGGAAATTAACTCAAACTCTCAGAAAAGGGGGACAAAGGCATTCTTTCTCATTGAAATCATCAAACCATCATATACTTGTGAAGCATTAGTCACCTGTGATAATGGGATATGTATCTGACTCATGCTGTCTTTACTGACCACATTTAGGAAGCTGAATTTCCCCAAGCTGAAGTCCAACCAGAGATGTTTACTCTTCAATTCTGTGTCAAGTGTTCTCTAGTTGTTTTGGCAATGGCTGGAGTTTCAGTTAGTGGGGGAAAAGCTGTATAGAATGGAAGGTCTGGAAGGTGTGGAAAGACGTCTTGTTCAGTCTTGATGTGATGGTATGTGCTGGTCTTATTGTAGCTTGCTATGCAGTCAGTGTGTGTGTAGTTGATGTCCCTGGGAGGCTTTCTCTTTTCCAAGGGGAGGCAGGAAGGTAGGGGGAATCTGGGAGAAAGGGGAAGTAGGAGGAAACCAGACGAAGGGGATAGGGCTGAGAAACTGCAGTCAGGGTATAATATATGAGAAAAGAATTTTTTAAAAGAGAGAGAGATGGTGCCTAATGGGAAGAAGTCTTTAGGTCCTAGTAAGGTCGGCCTTCAGAGGGGATTTAGGTAGTTGTCCTGGAACCCTGAGTTTGTTCTTATAAGAAAGTATTTTAAAAGGTCTAGATTGCCTTTTCCCCTCACTCTAGCATTTTGCATGTGATCTCCCTCTCTATATAATGAATGCTCCTCCCACTGTAATGCCATCACCCACTAGTAGTGGGTGATGTGCCCTTAGTTGGGCGCTGGAGAGATTGCTCAGTGGTTAAGAGCAATTGCTGCTCTTCCAGAGAACTCAAGTTCGGTTCTAGGCACCCATTTTGGTGGCTCACAGCCTGTATCTCCAGCCCCAGATGACATGACACCTCTCTGGCCTCCAAGGTCACTGCAAACATGCAACACACATAAATACACTCAGGCACACACATGTGCACCAACAAATAAATATTTCTTTCTGTTTTTTTTTTTTTCAAACAGGATTTCTCTGTACAGCCTTGGCTATCCTGAATTTGTGTTATAGAGTCCAGGCTGGCCTCATACTCACAGTAATCTGCCTGCCTCAGCCTTCCCAAGTTATGGGATTGCAGGCAAGCACCACTGCTCCCAGCCAAATAAATAAATCTTTAAAACAAAAAAAAATCAAAACCAATAAAACAATACATGCCTTCAATAGAATCCATTTTGACTTTTTACCTCCTAGCTGTGGAATTAAATAAACCTTTTAGTCATAAATATTCAGCCTCAGGAATTTTATTATTGTGACCAAAAGCAGACTACTACATGTACTTAAACATGTCTCAAGGGCAGATGCCATGTTAAATGTCCTTACCACCAAAAAAGAAAAACTAAAGGGAAATAAGAAAATTTTAAAATTGATAGATATGGTTTCACTAACTGGATTGCGGTATTATTAGCACATAAATACACACACATATACATATATAACAAAAATCGATACATTAATTATAGGCACTTGCTTTATACTGTATCAGTAAAGTAGGAAAAAATCGATAGGCTATAGACCTAACTTTTATGTAATTTATGTGAAACATTTAGATATATTAGTGCACTTAGAAACCATAATATACTCTGAAGAAAGATTAGGCAAATTGTGTTCAATGTTATAAAAGAACACAATCGTCGTCAGCAAATTAAAATTACCTGAGACTAAGGTACAAAAGGTTATAGCCAAGAGGTGAGCAACATGCTCGATAGCCAGTTTGCTTTGGCATGTATCCCAAGGTGCTTTGCAGCTGTTTGACTTTAGTCTTATTTTGTTTTGGTGGTTTATTGTTGTTTTTGTTGTTGTTGTTGTTGTTGTTGTTGGATTTTTGTTTGTTTGTTACTATTTGATTTCTATATATGTATCCATTTCGTTTGTTTTAAGACAAGGTTTCATAACGCCCAGGCTGACTTCAAACTACCTTTGTATGAAGTTGGCCTTAAATTTCTGATCTTCCTGACTCAGCCACCCCTAAGTGTTAGAGGAATTACAGATGTGCTCCACCACACTCAGGTACACCTCAGGCATGGTCAAGCCTTTGGTACCTTAGTTTCTTCACCTATAAAGTACAAAAAATGATCCTATATAACTTCTTGGTTTGAAATCAGTGTTTCCGACGCATTTATAACAATACCTGCAACTGAGGGTTGGAGCACATTTGTAAAGCACTTGCCTATCATGTGTGAGGCCCTGGCTTCAAGATGCAGCACCTTAGGGAAGAAATACAAAGCAAATAAGAATACAAAGCACATAAAAATACATGGATGCTTATTAAGTAAATAAAAGAGGGAAAATAAGCTCGTAATGCTATGGCCTGATTGTCTAAATAAAAAGTTCAATTACTTTTTATCAGGTAATAAATTTATCAAACAAAACGGTCCAGCTTGTACCTCACATAGCTGAAAACAATTTCAAAGAGCAAATTGAACTTACTTGCATGAGTTAATTCTTACAGGGATGATAAACTACAGGAAGTGATTAAAGCACAGGGATAATAGTGACATGGCAGTAAAAGTCTGGGTTTGTATCCTAGCTCATTTTATCAGAAATTATATCAAATAGGGCAATCGATTTCTCTGTACTTTAAATACTTAGCAAAATAGGGAAGAATATAGGCTTGGCATGCATGTTGAGAGTGCTAATATCTCCAAAGTACTTAGGACTGCCCCTGACATTTTTAAAGTTTGTAGCTATAATTGTGTTTTAAGGTCCAAATTCTATGACTTCATATTTACTATAGTGATATAAAGATTGAAAATTAGATGGAAAAGAACGAAAATCAAATTGCCAGAGGTAATATGTATATTGCATCAAGCAAACAGATTAGCCAACTAAACCATTAGGGTAATTATTGTGGAAATATTGGAATGGCCGCCTAACCATACCAGAGGCGTCTGAGCCTGGTTTCCTGTTTACTCTCTAATCACAATGATCATTTTCAAAGTAAAGCAAAGCTTGCCCCTTTCCTGCTTAACATTTCCACTGATTCTTCATCTCTCACTGCCCAAACCCATCTCATCCCAAACAGCAAATTCAATGCTCATTATACTTTGTTTCTACGAGGTCAATTTTCCCTTCTATTTTCTCTGTAGTGTCTTGCTTTCAGCTCTGTCTTCTTGCCTTAAACTTTTTTCTGCACGTCTCTTTGCTTCCTTGAACTCTGATCCTTTCTCTAAAGTTCCAGATGAGGTTTCTGGTAATAGACAGCATCTCTCCCCTTGAGTTAACAACTAGCACACATGTAGTCGAGGATTTAGTATCTTCATTCTCACTTTTATGAATGAGGACTGGAAGAGGACAGTGGCTGTTTTACTAAATGTTGAATCCTCAGGACTGAATACAAATCCATCCAGGCATTTCAGATGAAATCAGTAAGTATTTGTTGAAAGAGGAAAGTGCAAAAAAACAATCAAATAAAGGCAGTGGTTTTCAACCTTCCTAATGCTGTGACCCTTTAATACAATTCCTCCTGATGTGGTGACCATAATATTATTTCGTTGCTACTTCATATGTATAATTTTTCTACTGTTATGGAGCATAATGTAAATATCTGATATGCAGGATGTCTGATCTGCAACCCTGTGAAAGGGTCATTTGACTCTCAAAGGGGATAAGACCCACGGGTTGAGAACCGTTGCAATCATTGTCCCTGATTTAACCCTATTCCCTATATTTCCATAACATGTCTCACCATTACCACTGACCCTAGAAAACTCAAATCCTCTACCAGCCCATATTAACTAAATTCTAATACTTGCCATCTTTCCCAAGGAACGATAAAATAAATAAATAAATGAAATAAAAAACCATGGATCCAGGGTATCGCTAACTCTATACTATGAGATAGCTCCTTACCTCACTGGACCTTGGAGTCTGCATTTAAAGAATAAGAAAGTATGATTGGTTTAGATGTAGGCTACAATATGAGAAAATCCTGTCATGTTCACTAGCACAACTCTCCATGTTGGAACAGTCCACTCCTGGAAACAGTGGTACTAGTTCACATTAGCTTGAGCTGCTAGCTTGACCCAGCCTAGAGTAACAGGAGAAGGGAGTCTAAATTAAGATATTGCCCAGATTAGATTGGTCTGTAGATATATCTGGGAGAGGATTTCCTTGGTTATTGATGGCTGTAAGTTGGCCAAGGCCACTGCAGGCAGACATCCCTGGAGCAGGTGGATCCAGAGTGGAGAAGAAAGGTAGTTAAGCAAGAGCCTGTGAAAGACGCAATAAGCAATGTTCCTCCTCAGTTCCTGCTTCAAGTTCCTGCCCTTACTTCCTTCAACAATGGACTGTAACCTGTAAGATGAAATAAGCCCTTTTCTCCCTTAAGTCTCTCTCGTCCATGGTGTTACCACAGCAACAAAAAGGGAATTAGAATAAAGCCGGCTTACACAGGCTCATGAGAGTCCACTGTTCATATTTGTTCTCAACCTGGCATTCAGTGACAACATATTGGTAGCTTGAAATCACCTACAGTGGGAGAATGCATACCATACGAATCAACAAAAGCAGTAAGTGAAAATTTTGTTTCCTGGAGCTGGCTGTTAACCATTTATTGGGACACTACTGACAGTGAGCCCCAACTGCTACCATGGGAACAATAATCAGTCCTGGATTAAAAGGTAATATTAATGCTATACGGAGCAAAATGTATTGGTGTAGATTGCTTACACGTGACTATAAAAGGCAAAACTATATCCTCAGGCTCTGTCGTTTATTTAGTTCAAGATGGACCACAAGTAGGTTTTGAGACCAGGGTTGGAGACCATCAGAATTTGCAGAGACTGCAACTCAGAATTATTTCAACTAACAGTGAGGAGCTGGAATATTCATGGACAAGCCTCTGCCCCAATAGGCTGAGCTGAGTCTGCAGGCTTTAAGTCCATGAGATTGTTTTCACATATCAAAGCATACTTCCAACAGGCAGAAAACGTTCCCATGCAGAGACGCATACATCCATACTATAAAAAATTAAGCCTATGCTAAAGGGGATAATAATATGGCAAGGAAATTGATAAGACTGACTTAGCATTGCAGAACTTTTCCACTGGAGGAATTCAATCTCAGAATGTCCTTTTCCCACAAAGGTGATGGGTCATCATGCCTCTCTCATCTATTAGAGCAGCCAGACTGGGGTCATTGTGCAGTTAGTCACTGCAAGGGAATGAAAACAGCATGTTCCACTGAATTTCACATTGATAACTATGAATATTAGTATATGAAAATAGAATAGAATGATAACATCTGACTTGCATAGAACTCTGAGCTAAATATGGTAACCGTAAGTAAGGAGCTATTGTTAAAGTAAGAGCTCTCTAAAAGTGATGGCAATTCTTTCCAGCAGGGGTAAGGGTGTAGTTTAGTGGTAAAGCACTTGCCTAGAATGTGCAAGGGTCTGAGTTCCATTAGATGTACTGCAAAAACACCTTTATCTGCAGAACGATGGATTCTAGTAAGAACAGAAAGGCATTCACAGAAAAGCAAACTAGATGTCTTGAGAAGGATATACATACAGGATCCAGAGACATTTCTCTTACATATTAGGACCACACCTTATATTACTTGAAATACATAATAATTAGAGTTAATTGAAATATATTAGAATTAGACAGAGGACAGCAAAGTCCCAGGGAAGATCCCAGGCCTTCTCTACAAACTCCAAAGGAGGTGATCGCTGCGGGGAGATCCAAGATGGCGGCAAGCAGTGTGGACAGTGGTTGGAGGCTCCAATGAATAATTCAGGGAATTGCACAGATTTCTGAGCCAGGAACACTGAGGTCCCCACACCAGGGCAGCGGGAGTGCTCCACAGTTGAGAGGGACCAGGTGTGGAGGACCTGCGTGCCCCTGCACACGGGAGGAGCACAAATTTTCTCGGATCAGAGCAGCAGCAGCAGCAGAGGCAGCAGCGGCAGCAGCGGCACCAGCGTCAGCAGCAGCGGTGGCTGAGGTTTGCAGCTCAGACCCTCCCAGTGGAGGGAATTGGTGTGGTGGCCGGTGACAGTTCCTGCAGGAAAGGGGACTCTGGGCAAGATTTGGGTCGCGTGGTGCCTTGGGACCCAGACTGGACTTGGCGGACAGCTCGACCCCAGAGTCCCGAGTTCAGTTCAGTGCGCAGTGCTGTGGAGACGCTGACTCAGCTCAGCAATCAGTTCCACCCTAGGCACCAGCTCAGCTCAGCGGCAGCTCCCGTGCTGTGGCGCAGTCTGGACGGAGCACTCAGTTCCACCAGCGGTGCTAGCTCAGCGCAGCCGCAGTTCTCCTGCTGTGACGCAGGCTGGGCGGAGCGCTCAGTTCCACCGGAGGCGCTGGCTCTTCGCAGCCGCAGTTCTCCTGCTGTGACACAGGCTAGGTGGAGCGCTCAGCTCCACCAGAGGCCCTAGCTCAGAGCAGCCATAGTTCTCCTGCTGTGACGCAGGCTGGGCGGAGCGCTCAGTTCCACCAGCTCTAAGACACTGGTTGGATACAGTGTGCAGTTTGAATCCAGAATTCCTGGCTGAGCTTGGCAGACAGTTCGGGCCCTGAGTCAATAACTGACCACAGCACGCACTTTGGGCCAGAAGCCCCTAGCTGAGCTTGGTGCGCAGGCCCAGCCCAAAAATTCTGGCTGGACCTTGTGTGCACGTTGAGCCCAGAATCCCTAGCTGAGCTCGGCAGATGGTTCAGGCCCTGAGAATCTAGTTGAGGTCGGCCCGTGGTTTGGGCCCAGTGTTCCTGGCTGGATTTGGCAGGGGACACAGAAGGCAGTGGATACCTTGGCCTGACTCAACGTGCATTCAGAGACCCGGAACGATTGCAGGACCCACAGCACAGGGGAGCTGAGGATAACTGGCTGTGAGAGTCCAAAACAACAGGGCTAACCTCCTAACATCTACACCAGTGAAGCATTAGAGCTTCCAGCCTAGGGAAATCATGAGAAAACAGGTGAATCTATCATCAGACTCCCTCCATCCAACTCTGGAAGCTACCCAACAAAAACAAAGACAGCAAGATGTCTAAAGGACAGTGTAAAAGTATATGCAAAAAACCCCAAAACAACATGGCGCCTCCAGTTTCCAGATACCCCAAAGAAAACAACCCAGAGAACTCAAATACAATGGAAATACAAGAAAATGACCTCAAATCCTTAGTAATGAGGATGATAATGGAGGAAACAAATAAAATTCGTAATCAAATGCAGGAAGACACAGCCAAACAGGTGAGAGACATAAAAGAAGCACATAGAGTGGAACTGAAAAAATTGCAGGAAAATGCAAACAACCAGATGAAAGAAATAAATAAAATGATTCAAGCTCTAAAGACCTATAAAGAGGCAATGGAAGAAACTCAGGAATATACAAAAAATCAGATGAAAGAAATCAAAAAATCAGTTCAAGATCTGAAAATGAAAATGGATTCAATGATAAACACACAGACAGAAGAAAAACGAGAACGTGAGACCTCAGAGAAGAAGGCGAGCAACACAGAGGTGAGCTTTTCTAACAGAATCCAAGAGATAGAGGAACGAATCTCAGGTCTAGAAGATACAATCACAGATCTTGAAGCAACCATTAAAGAAAATGCCAAATCTGGAAAACTCCTGACACAAAACATCCAATAAATTAAGGACACCATGAAAAAAAGAGTTCTGAGGATAATAGGAATTGAAGAAAGAGAAGATATCAGACTCCAAGGCCCAGAAATTATTCTCAACAAAATCATAAAAGAAAATTTCCCGAATCTAAAGAAAGAGATGCCTATAAACGTACTAGAAGCCTACAGAACACCAAATAGAATATACCAGGAAAGAAAAACTGCCCGTCACATAATAATAAAAACACAAAACATACAGAACAAAGAAAAAATATTAAAAGCTGCAAGGGAAAAGGGCCAAATAACATTTAATGGCAAACCTATCAGAATTACACCCGACTTCTCAGCAGAGACCATAAAAGCCAGAAGGGCCTGGACAGAGATCCTGCAAACCCTAAGAGACCACAGATGCCAGGCCAGACTACTTTACCAAGCAAAACTATCAATAACCATTGATGGAGAAAACAAAATATTCCATGACAAAAACAAATTCAAACAGTACCTATCCACAAACCCAGCTTTACAGAAGGGACTAGAAGGAAAACTCCATCCCAAAGGGTCAAGCTACAACCAAAACTACTCAGGAAATAAATAACTATACCATGGCAAAACCATAAATACAAAAACACTCAACTGGAATCAACATCAAAATTAAGACTCTTAACAGTCACTGGTCATTAATATCTCTCAACATCAATGGTCTCAATTCTCCAATAAAAAGACACAGACTAACTGAATGGGTGCATAAACAAGATCCAACATTCTTCTGCATTCAAGAAACATATCTCACCCATAACGATAGGCATTACCTCAGGGTAAAAGGTTGGAAAAAAATATTCCAAGCAAATGGTCAAAAGAAGCAAGCAGGCATAGCCATTTTAATATCGAAAAAATAGACTTTCAACCGAAAATAATCAAAAGGGATGAGGAAGGACACTTCATACTCATCAAAGGTAAAGTCAACCAAGATGACATCACAATTCTGAACATCTATGTTCCCAATACAAGGGCACCCACATTTGTAAAAGATCTGCTAAAAAGCTTAAACCACACATCGATCCCCACACAATAATAGTGGCAGACTTCAACACCCCACTCTCACTGAAGGATAAGTCATTGAAACAGAAACTAAGCAGAGAAATAACATCATCAACCAATGCCATGGGTCAAATGGATCTAACAGATATCTATAGAACCTTTCACCCAAACAAGAAAGAATATACCTTCTTCTCTGCACCCCATGGAACCTTCTCCAAAACACATCACATCGTGGGTCACAAAGCAAGCCTCAATAGATACAAGAGGATTGAAATAATACCTTGTATCGTATCAGATCACCATGCTCTTAGGCTGCAATTCAACAACAACGAAATAACAAAAAGCCTACATGTACGTGGAAACTAAACAACTCTCTGCTAAATGACACCTGGGTCAGGGAAGAAATAAAGAAAGAAATCAAGGAGTTTCTGAAATTCAATGAAAATGAAGGAACAACACACCCACATTTGTGGGATACATTGAAAGCAGTGCTAAGAGGAAAATTCATAGCACTAAGTGCCTTTAAAAAGAAACTGGAAACATCGCACATAAGCATCTTAACGACACAACAGGAAGCCATAGGAAAAAAAGAAGCAGAAACACCCAAGAGGAGTAGACGTCTGAAAATAATCAAATTCCGGGCTGAAATTAACAAATTAGAAACTAAGAAAACAGTCCAAAGAATCAACAAAACCAAGAGCTGGTTCTTTGAGAAAATCAACAAGATAGACAGACCGTTAGCCAAACTAACTAAAAGGCAGAGAGACAGTATTGAAATCAACAAAATCAGAAATGAAAAGGGAGACATAACAACAGACACTGAAGAAATACAAAGAATCATAAGATCCTACTTTGAAGGCATATACGCCACAAAATTTGAAAATCTAAGGAAAATGGACGATTTTCTTGATCAATTTCACTTGCCAAAGTTGAGTGAAGAACAGATAAACAAGCTAAATAGTCCCATTTCCCCTACAGAAATAGAAGCAATCATCAATAGTCTCCCAACCAAAAAAAAAGCCCAGGGCCAGATGGTTTCAGTGCAGAATTCTACGAGACCTTCAAGGGCGAGCTAATACCGATACTATTCAAGCTACTCCAAAAGATAGAAATGGATGGAACATTACCAAATTCATTCTTTGAGGCCATAGTCTCATTGATACATAAACCTCACAAAGACTCGACAAAGAAAGAGAATTTCAGACCAATTTCTCTTATGAACATCGATGCAAAAATACTAAATAAAATACTTGCAAAACGAATACAAGAACACATCAAAGATATCATTCATCATGACCAAGTAGGCTTCATTCCAGGCATGCAGGGATAGTTTAATATACAGAAATCCATCAATGTAATCCACCATATAAACAAACGGAAAATAAAAAAACCACACGATCATTTCTTTAGTTGCAGAGAAAGCCTTTGATAAAATCCAACACCCATTCATGTTTAAAGTTTTAGAGAGATCAGGGATACAAGGCACTTTCCTCAACATAATAAAGGCTATATACAGCAAGCCAAGAGCCAAAATCAAAGTAAATGGTGAGAAACTCAAGGAATTCCCTCTAAAATCAGGAACAAGGCAAGGCTGCCCACTCTCTCCATATCTTTTCAATATAGTACTCGAAGTTCTAGCCAGAGCAATAAGACAACAAAAGGAGATCAAGGGGATCCAAATGGGAAAGGAGGAAGCCAAAGTATCCCTATTTGCAGATGATATGCTAGTGTACATAACTGACCCTAAAAATTCCACCAGAGAACTCCTACAGCTGAAAAACACCTTCAGCAAATTGGCTGGATACAAAATTAACTCAAAAAAACCTGTAGCCTTCCTATACACCAATGACAAGCTTGCAGAGGAAGAAATTAGGAAAGCCACACACTTCACATTAGACACAAGCAATATAAAATATTTAGGAGTTACTCAAACTAAGCAAGTGAAGGGCTTGTTTGAAAAAAATTTCAAAACTCTGAAGAAAGAGATTGAAGATGACATGAGAAGATGGAATGATCTTCCTTGCTCATGGATTGGGAGAATTAACATAGTAAAAATGGCCATCCTACCAAAAGCAATCTACAGATTCAATGCAATCCCTATCAAAATACCTACACAATTTTTTAAAGACATTGAAAGTTCAATTCTCAACTTCATATGGAAAAACAAAAAACCCAGAATAGCTAAAACAATCTTGTACTATAAAAGGTGCTCCGGAGGAATCTCCATACCTGATCTCAAACTGTACTATAAAGCAATAGTGATTAAAACAGCATGGTACTGGCACAGCAACAGGCTGGCTGATCAGTGGAATCGAATCAAAGACCCAGATATGAATCCACACACATATGGTCACTTGATTTTTGACAAAGAAGCCAAATCCATTCGATGGAAAAAGGATAGCATCTTCAACAAATGGTGCTGGTCTAACTGGAGGTCTATGTGTAAAAAAAAATGCAACTGGACCCATATTTGTCACCTTGCACAAAACTCAAATCCAAGTGGATTAAAGACCTCAACATAAAACCAGAGACACTAAGTCACTTAGAAGAAAAAGTGGGGAAGAGCCTGGAACATATTGGCACAGGAGACAACTTCCTGAACAGAACACCAACGGCCCAGGCCCTAATGTCAACCATTAATAAATGGGACCTCATGAGGCTGAGAAGCTTCTGTAAGGCAGGAGACACTGTCAAGAGAACAAAGCGACAGCCTACAGACTGGGAAAAGATCTTCACCAACCCTACATCTGACAAAGGTCTAATATCCAAAATATATAAAGAACTCAAGAAATTAAACACCACCAAACCAAATAACCCAATTGAGAAATGGGGCTTGGAACTAAACAGAGAATTCTCAACAGAGGAATGTCAAATGGCTGAGAAACACTTAAAGAAATGCTCAACCTCCTTAGTCATCAGGGAAATGCAAATCAAAACAACTCAGAGATTCCATCTTACACCCATCAGAATGGCTAAGATGAAAAATTCAAGTGACACCACATGCTGGCGAGGATGTGGGGAGAGAGGAACACTCCTTCATTGCTGGTGGGAATGCAAACTAGTACAGCCACTTTGGAAATCTATCTGGTGCTATCTCAGAAAAAAGGGAATAGGGCTTCCTCAAGACCCAGCTGTTTCACTCCTTGGAATATACCCAGAAGATGCTCCAGCACACAACAAGAAACTTTGGTCAACCATGTTCATAGCAGCCTTATTCATAATAGCCAGAACATGGAAACAGCCTAAGTGTCCATCAGTAGAAGTATGGATAAAGAAACATGGTACATATACACTATGGAATACTACTCAGCTATTAAAAACAAGAAATTCCCGAAATTTGTGGATAAATGGATTAAGCTAGAAATGATCATAATGAGTGAGTTAACCCAGAAGCAGAAAGACTCAAAGGGTATATACTCACTTATATCTCCATACTAGCCCAAGGGGCATGTCCCATGAAAGCCTTCACTTACCAGGAAACTGGGACAGAGGGGAGGACATCCTATTGGGACTCTAGATGAGAGAAGCATGGGAGAATAGCAAAGTAGAAGGATCCAGAGGGTCCTAGAAACCTACAAGTAGAACATTTATGATAGGCAGATTCGGGCCCAGGGGTCCCGCTCAATCTATGGTACCAGCCAAGGACAATACAGGCGGTAAACTTTAAACCCCTACCCAGATCTAGCCAATGGTCAGAACATTCTCCACAGTTGAGTGGAGAGTAGAATATGACTTTCTCACGTACTCTGGTGCCTCACATTTGATCATGTCCCCTGGAGGGGGAGACCTGGTGGCACTCAGAGGAAGGATAGCGGTTACCAAGAAGAGACTTGATACCCTATGAGCATATACAGGGGGAGGTAATCCCCCTCAGGAACAGTCATAGGGGAGGGGAAAATGGGAGGGAGGGAAGAATGGGAGGATACAAGGGATGGGATAACCATTGAGATGTAACAAGAATAAATTAATAAAAAAAGACTATTAAAAAATCATGACAAAAAATAGTCACTGGAGTATGAGGTATCTAGGCACATTGCATCCACAGTACAGGAGCAGAGATAGATGAATGCTAGTGCTCAACTTATTTTCCAATTTCTATCCAGGACAGTATCTCTCAGTCCATGCTACACACATTCAGAGTCAGTTTTCTACCCTAAGTTAAACTTTTCTGGAAAGACTCTTATAGACATATCCAGAAATATGTTCTTAGGTGATTCCAGGTCCAGTCAAGTTCACAATCAAGATTTACAATCACAGATACAGAAAGTACTTTCCTTTCTTTTTAGTCCTTATATTCAGAATTTAAAAACCCTAAAATTGCTCCTACACCTAGCAGAGAAATTATGTAGAGTTGATAAGAGGATATAGGGAAGAGCGGTAAATTACAGAATAAGCTAGCTACATCTAATCCTTGGAGCTAAAGGGGGATGCTCTGCGTGTATTACCATGGGTATCATTGAGAAGGGAACATATGACTCTGAGTGAGAATTCAATTACTGTTTGAGAAGGAGCACCCAACTTACAACAGGAACTGAAGGTACATCCATGGAATCGACATGTCTGTTGGAGACCCATGACCCTTTCCTTCCACTCCTTCTTTTGCATAGAAAACAATTTCTCTAAATCAGTTCTGTATACCAGACCACCCCAAGAAACTGGGATACCTCTTTGAGGATAAGGAGATATGGTCATCTAGCAGCATCTTTAACTATAACACCATTCCTCAGTTGAAGATCTTCTGCAAATGGGAGGGAAAATAGTCTGAGATTAATTACATAAAGCTGGATTTCTTCCTTAGATATTGATCACCAAAATATTTATGGTAGGTTCATTTTAATGGGACCTACTCACATAGAGTCTTCCAGAAGCTCAGAAGGTCCTCATTAATTTAAGGTCCTTCAAGAAAAAGACTCTTGAGACTTTCTCTGTTCACCACCCCCACAACACCTATTTTTACTCCCATCCCATTGGGACACTTATTTCTAACTTTTGTAAAAGCTATAAATTAGGTCCCAATGTATTTAGTTGATTTATTTTTCTGGGTAAGTCTGTTTTGTAACCTACATACTTCTCCATTCAAAATTCATCAGGGATAAATTAAATACAACCTTATTGTGGTGGCTTGAATGTAAATGGTCCCCATAGGCCCACAAGTGACACTATTAGGAGGTGTGGCCTTTGATGAAGTATGCGCGGTATTGTTGGAGGAAGTGTATCACTGGGCGCAGACTTTGGGGTTTCAAATGCTCAAGCCATGCCCAGTCTCCCCCCCTTCTCTTCCTGCTGCTTGCCAATCCAGATGTAGAACTCTCAGCTCCTTCTCTAGCACCATGCCTGCTGTGAGGTGCCATGCTCCTTGCCATGATGATAATGGACTAAACCTCTGAACTGTAGACCATCCCCCAATTAAATGTGTCCTTATAAGAGTTGCTATAGTTATGGCATCTATTCACAGCAATAGAAGCCCTAAGACACTGGTCTTATTGCATAGTGAAGATGATTAGACCTTTTTTAAAATTTAAGTATCAGAGGGTGGCCCTTTAACATCATGCCTTCCTTTGTTGGGTAGGTTCCTGTTTGTTACAAAGAAAGAATACACTAAGGTACAAAAGGGACTACTGGAAAAAAATTTGGCAGACATTAACTTTAGGCATCTACATCCTCAAATCTCAAAACAGAGAAAGGGCCTCTTTGTCAAGGTCATAGTTGCTAGACGCTGGGAACAAGAAAGTAATCTTATCTGCCCATGTCTAACTCTCTGCAAATATTACAAAAATAGAAATGCTAAGAGTCTAGCTGGCCATCAGTAGACCCAATATAAAGTCTCTTGTGCAGTCATCACCACTGGATATTCACATTCTCCCCCAGTGAGTCCCCCAAAATGTAGCTGTTTTTTATGCCTCTCAGCTTTTCAGGTGTTCAGATGCCATTATATTGAAAAGTACAAGCACAAGCTGTGTATTGTCCCTTACTTCAGCATTTTTGCTTACATAAGATAGTTCACTGTCCAATGTCATTGGAAGCTTTGCTACCTTGGCCCACTCTTGCTCAAATTCAGCTTTCTATAATTTTCAGACTCATGTGAGACCAAGCATCAACAGGAGCTACTACAGACAAGACTTTCCAAGCAAGTCATAAAAAGTTTTAGAGGATGACACTTAAACATGGCACATATATGATGGTTAAAGGGGGTAAAGACTAGTTTTTAAAACAATTATGATTTTGTTGATCACTTTATATAAAACTAAACTCCACTTGTCTATGTAAAACAATGAAGTTCTCATATGGCATTGGTCTACTGTCAGTAACATTTCCAAGAAACACAAAAAAAGTTTTGAAGATAATTATGTTTTTTGCTAAGCTTTCAAGGACTTTAACTACTTGCAAAACTGAAATTTTCTTTTTTAATCAGAATTTGTTTTAGAAATCAGTTCATTCTTTCCCAAGCTTTGTCAAATGTTTCACAAAAGTAAAACAAAAATTAATTACTTCCTACAAGTTGGGTGAAACAGACCAAACCTTGGAATACGGAGCCAAAGAATAAGAGGACTAAGAAGACAGCCTATAGTTTAGTGCTTCCCCCAAGGTTATCTAGAACTTAGGAGGTGGTGGGACATAGCTAAACAGATCCAACAACTCTGTGAATTGTCTGCTCCCTTGATCACAGGGTCTTCAGAAAGCACAAAAGTTGGACTCTAACAAGTATTCATTCTCCAGGGTCACTGAAGAAGGAAGCCATATAGTCAACAAGGCCCTGACCCACGCCAGCAGAGGCTCCAACTTGAAGAGGAAAGATTTAAGGAGCTAAGACCTTTCCTCAAGACGCTAAGGATGTTTGACTGACTTTAACAGTAAAGAGAAAGATTATTTGAGCTGCTTACATAGTCTTAAACATCCAGAAGGAAAGTATAACCATAAAAACAAAATACTTGATAATATAAAAGAAAACTCTACAAACCTACAGCCAGGATTCTCAACTTGACCTTGTTCAGCCAGGAAACCTAGTACTCCAAAAGACCTATTGAGATGTCATTTGGATGACCAGCTTTAGCCAATTTAAAAAGGACAGCTGTCAAACTTCATGGTGTTGCCTACTAGGTTCCCCTGTCTGGGATAAAAATAACTCTCCAGGGAATGTGCTCCAAGCAAGATACAATAGATCCCTACTTGGGGGGGGGGCAGTATAAACTAATTGAAGATTTATGCTTCCTGTTTATACTCGGCCTGTCCATGTTGTTATATGAAGGTTCCACTCCTAGATGAGGCGCCTCGGGTCGTCAATGGCTGCTAAGAGAATGAAAATCAGTTTCCTCAGGAGCCAGCACCCACATAGGTTGTCCAATCCCAAGCGGTCATCCTTGAACACATGTACACATGAGCAATGTTGAAGGGACTCTGTAGATATGTACATATGTGTGTGTGACAATAATAGTTAAGAAAAGGTCATGAACTTAGGAGTGGGACATGAGAGGAGTGGTAGGGGAAGGGAGGGACAGGAATGATATAGGTGCAATGCTCATTGTATGAAGTTCTCAAAAAATGTGAAAGAAAACCTGGGGCTGGAGAGATAGCCCAGCCATTGAAGGCAATGATCACAACCAAAAATACCAAAAAAAAAAAAAAAAAGAAAGAAAAGCTGAACATAATAATAATAATAATAAATTAGAAAGAAAAATCTAAGGGTCGCCAAGATCCAACTTTAGAAATCTGTGAACTCATGATTCATAGCACATAGTTTTAATGTTATCTTCATGGGAGTCATCTTGATAACATTTTCACCCTTACCTGTGACCTACTAGGCAAATATTTTCTTGACTGTCATAAAACTCTTTTCTGGATATTCAACTTTTATCAAAACTAATTTTTCAGGCTTTGAGTAATTAAAACTCCAACAACCTGTTTTAACACCTCCTTTATTACTGGACAAATATCCATTTCTCAGAGGTCTGTCAGACTCACCTCTCAAGCTCAACATACACAGCCTGCACTTTGTCCTAGTCTTTAGACCATAACTAATGGCTCCTACAAGCGTGTGTCCACAGAGGAGAGCCTGGGCCATGCTGACCAACTGATGAACACTAAGAGATCACATCTATCTCTGTCTCCTACAGGGACTCTCTCGTGTCTCATTTGGGGTTTCTGGGAGGGAAAGGGACCTCTGAAGTCATCTTTTCTCCCATGGCATAACAGGTTTCTGCCTTCTTGCTTTTTTTCCATGATGGTTAGAGTGTGTCCTTCACGCAGGGATCTGTTCTTTGTTCTCACTGACAGATTTTTCCAGTCATTGTCTGAATAAGCAAGGACATGGCTGTAGCTTCTTGCCACTCTGATAAGATTGTAAAGGATGTTCAATATTTTCAATTCCTGGATTCTTCAATGGCTAATCAAGATGGTTTCTTCTGGAATTGAATGGATTTAGTTGCAAATTGTTACCCAACAAAGATATGGGCCTATCTCCCCTAGATATCATACTCTACACTGGACCAAATGGAACAAATCTTTTGTAGAACATTCCTAGCAACAAAATCAGCTGTAACTTATGCTGTTCCCCATAGCCTCTTTACTGATATTTTAACTGGCTCTTGATCACTTTCCCTCCTGATCCAATTGATGTTTTATAGACTACAATAGTAAAAGTTAAAATGATAATGGCTTAGGAATACCAACTGCTACCTGTTGCCTACCTTCATTTAATAGGGAGCCCTTTCTCTCCATGGCAGCAACTATAGAAAGATCTAGACCACCCTAAACCCTAGTCTTGTGAACCCCTTCCAGCAATAAACAGACATGATGTCATATGCTCCTCTAAAAATGTTAAGATTTCCAGTTCTCAAGGAAGAATTTTTTGGGGACAAGTTAAATATAAGACATGAAGTAACAGGGCTATGGGCAAAGCTCATGTAGGTGTTGGAAATTCAAATCAGGTCCTCTCCAACAGCAGCAAGTGTTCTTAACAGCTGAGCCATCTTTCCAAACTCTAATATGGTATCTCTCATGGAAATTTTTAGCAGTTCTAAGTAGTGGTGGTATGTGCCCGTGATCCCTGCACCATGAAGGCTGAAGAAGGCTGAATACAAATTAAATGGCAGCCTGCACTACATAGTGAGATTCTTCTCACCTCCAATAGCTTAACCAAACAAAGGCTTTTAACTCTGAAAGTCCCATGTGACCAATTGCCACACCCACTGTGCTTATATAATAATCAGGCCAAAATCTAATGAGACCAGACCTCATTTGCAAAGAAAAATCAAAAGGGAAATAGAAATTTTTCCTTGATAAATAGTTGCACTTCATCTGTGGAACTACAGGTATGTTTTTAGAATGGATTTAGAAATTATCCTGGGGTAGGAAGGTAGCAATATAGTAGCTTTTCTTCTAGGGTACATGACCCCATCAGATACCGATAGCAAAGTTTACAGCATCAGGCATGAATTTCCTGCCATTGGGAAGGTCTTAAGTTCAAGTAGACAGCCATTGGTTACCCTAAAAACAACAGTGTCACTATGGCACCATTGGGAATATAGTGCCAGGCTGGTTGTTACTACAGTGTGTACGTTTACAGATGGATATAACTATAGTTGCTTTCCTACCTTAGGAGCTTGCATAGCACCTCCTGATAATATTGAGAGATGGTCAAAAAAATAAAAAGAAATTTTAAAAAAAAGAGAGAGAGAGATAGTCCTCAAGAATGAAGCTTCCAGGTCAGTTATAGCTGGATTTCTCCAAACCCTGTGTCTAAAGTATGAGGTGTCTTTAGCAATAGAGTCTTACCTTCAAGTCCTGGGTGGTGACCTCAAACAATAGCAGTAAACATTTATGGGTCACTTGGACACACACCTATGGCCCACAATTCAGATGATTAAAGCTCACCCACCCCTCATCAAAGAAGCTTCTCTATGCAGCAGACAGAGGCAATTACAGAGGTCCATAGCTAGTCAAAATGAAGAGAATAGTGACTGTGAGTTCTCTACCCCTAACTGATACATTACAATACAATTAAAGCTAATATGATAGATATTGATTTACATTCAGAATTTTAGACTCACCAAGATAGGACAGATGTTTTCATTAAGGCTGCCAAATACAAATAGCCAAAACACTAAGAATGTAACATATACATAATTCCTGATTGTTTCATGGTTCTTCTTGCTAAAGGTAGTTTATTGTATATATGTGTAACATTCTAAATATACATGTAAAATATATTTAATAAGATCCAGGTGTGGTGGCGCATACCTTTAATCCCAGCACTCAGGGAGGCAGAAGCAGGAAGATCGCTGTGAGTTGGAGGCCAGCCTGGTCTACAAAGAAAGTCCAGGACAGCCAAGGGTACACAGAGAAATCCTATGTCAGAAAAAAATATTTAATAATTTTTTAAAAGACTCAGGAAACATGGAAGAAGGAATGTAAAGACTATATGAGCCAGAGGACCAGGACACTTGCCATATGATAGTGTTCTAGAGATGAAATCTCAACAATTTGGTTGCCTAAATAATACCTGCAAAATGATACTAGTCAATATGGCAACATGGAAGGTGGAAATTTCTTAAGGCCTCACCTATAGACAGAGCCATATACAAATGGCTGCTGAAAGAGCAAGGATCCATTTTCTCCAGGGCTGAGCCACTGATAGGTTAGAAGCAATAGTAAATGGACTTAGTATGGGGTGTTGTTTGTAATAATTATAGAATAGGTCATGAATTTGAGTAGTGGGGAAACATGGGAGGAATTAGGACAGAAGGGGTGCAGTAATCATGTAAATGTGGTATTCATATATAAAATTTTCAAAATTAAAAAAAATAAACTAAATAATAGATATAATGAAAGGAGAAAATTGTTCCAATGGGAGACCGGTCTAGTTTCTTTTTATTGCTGTGATAAAAAATGCAGACCGCAAGCAACTTAAGGGAGGAAAGAAATAATTTGGCTTATATATGCTTCTGGGTCACAGGCCATATCATTAAGGGAAGGTAGCTTGAAGCAGAACCTGGGGAAGAATGTTTGTTCTTGGGTCATACGTTGCTGTCTCTCTTATACAGACCAGAACTGTCTGCTTACAAACGGCACTGGCCACAATGGGCTGAGCCTTTTCTCCACACACATGCCCACAGGTCAGTGTGAGTTGGGCAGTCCTTCAAATGAGATCCCTTCTCAGGAGAATCCAAGCCAGGTCAAGTTGACAATAAAAGGCCATAGCACAACTTTATAAAGTCCTCATTAGTTTTTGTCTCCTCCAATACCTGTTTACAATTTTTCAAACTGGTGTTTCCATTTGTTTTCCCCTCCAGCTCTGATTTTGCACCTCTGAGAATTAACCTCTTTTCCAAAAACATATAAGCTAAAGCTAGGCAGCATGATGGGAACTTCAAGGAATTCATAGCAACAGATCCTGTGCAGGCAATCCCCTGATGCTTAATAAAGGCTCAGAAAACCCATGAGAATACAAAAAAAGGCATTCAAAGTACAAGCCAGGAAATTAAGCACATTGTCACAACTATCTCGAGAGGCTTTGAGCTCAGTCTAAAACTAATGCCTAATTCTCTTATGGAAGCGGAGTTTACAACTATTAGCCTTGCTTTTCATTTGTTTTCATAGAAAAGACTCATGTGTAAATGCCTGAAACCTTGTATCATCCAACAAAGCCATCTAAGAACCAACTTTTATGGTTGTTTCAGTTCAACCTTAATGAACAAAAGCTGCCCAAACAAACCTTGGATTTATTATGTCCAAAAGAAAAAACAAATTATCTTTTCCATAAAGAAGGAAAAATGGAAAATACTCTTCTTGGATGAAACTTTAGTCAGTCTCAGCTGGGCTCTCTGATCATCAAGTAGGACAGACTTCAGGCTGCCCACACTGTCTCTATACCACCTAGTTTAAACATTAATTCTACTAAGTCAGTGGTTTTCAACTTTCCAACTGCTGTGACCCTTTAATACATTTCCTCATGTTGTGCTGACCCCAACCATAAAATGATTTCCGTTGCTACTTTATAACTGTCATTTTGCTACTGTTATGAATCATAATGTGCATATATCTGTGTTTTCTAATGGTCTTAGGTGACCCCTGTGAAATGGTTATTCCACACACCCCCTAAGAGGGTTGCAACTCGCAGGTTAAGAACCTCTGTGCTAAGTCAACTCATTAGCAAATCTTCCTTCATGGTCCTGATCACTCTTGACAGAGGTTCAAATTCCTTCAGAAGACATGAAGACTTTGAGATCAGGGTGTTATCCATCACTCTGCTCTATCTTCAGTAATATGCACTCTTAACAGTTTTTCTGTCTCGAGAATTATTTCCTATTTAGTTATTAATGTCTAGGGGTATTGATTAGGTTTGTTTTTTCTGCCAGTTAAGGAATTAAAATGTAGCAACAACTTCAGTCAGAGTAGACAGCAACAGGTAACAAACTATTACAAATGAAGAAGGAGAGAGGGGGAGGGAGGGAAGGAGGGAGAGGGGGGAGCAGAGGAAAGCCTCCTTGCAGAGAAGAGAGGGGATCTAAATCCATGAAGAAGTTAAGTGATTTTGGTAGCCTGAGATGGGTTCGCCTCCCCTAATTTTGAGCTGGTCAGCTTAAACAAAGACAGAAGCTCCACAGCTTCAAGTAAACATATCAAAGACTGACTCTGAATATATCACTGCCCTGGACTGGCCAGCCAGAACAGGAACTCTGTTGATGTGAGGAAAAAGCATGCCAGACCTTTGTCAGGAGGGAAAGGAAGAAGTCAGAAGTTTGCCATCTGTAGTACTTATTAGGGGCTGCCTTCTTTATCTCTCTGCCTGTCGGGGATCTGGCTGGCTCCTAGTGGCTCACAGGCAGAGCCCACCAACACCTCACTTCTCTACTTTAAACCACCATTTGTCCTCTTTGGTCATGAGCCCAATCTCTCTCCCACGGTAAGACCTCAATAGTTCCTACATCTATGGTGTTCATCCCTTGTTAACACAAGAATGTACTTCTTAATTCACCATGTTTTTCCTTCCTAAACCTGGGTCAATATTCTCAGTAGCAAGGAGCTCCTATTGCCTTCCCTTTTAACTAACATAACAGAAGAAATATGGTGCTTAAAGTCATACTAATGGCAGGTACTTTCCTCTCTGTAAGAGAAGGATCCAAGTCAAGCAAGAGGTAGACAGCTTTCTCAGTTAGGGAAATACTATATTCTGGTGATAGATCTGGGCTAGCCTTGGAGTGGAGAAATATAAAGCCCCTTGTTTAAATTGCAAATCAATAGGAACCAGAAATGAGAACTGAATTAGTGAAATAGTAGAGTTCACGAGACCAAAAGGAATGATGACAGCAACCAAGTAGAGACAGGAGGAGGAGGAAGGGTCAAGGAGATAAGCAGTGTGGGGAGCTGAGAAAAGAATTCCCTACCACAAGGCTGAGGTCATGTTGGTAGAAGAAGCAGTTGTAAAATTATAGCACTGGGCTACTTTCCCTTTAAGATCCAGGAGCTTTCCACACACAAAAGTCTTAGGTAAAATTTATTTGAGGGTAAAATGAACCACACAAGGAGGAAGAGGACAGAGGATCCCATAAGAGCCAGAGAAGACTGAAGGAAATGGCTATTCAAAAACTTAGCAGAGAATGGACATACCCCCTAATCAGACAAGGAGAACACAAGCCATCTGTGAGGACTTCTTAGAGATATGGGATGAATGGCAAGCATAAGCACCATTTAATTTGAGCATCCTCCCACAAACTCTTATCACTCAGTGTAGTATGCTGCTTAAAATGCACCGAAGAATTAAGAGAGAAGAAGATGACAGAATGCATGAAAATTACTTCTAATACCAGGTAATTGTCAGAAGAAGTGTCATGTAATACTTGACATGACTCATTTAGGTAGGAGGTGACAGCAGATCAAATTAAGAGAAGTCTGAAATAATATGAGATTTTCTTTAAAAAGATATATAATCATAAAGGAAAATGCCATAAAATTTGCATATGTATTTAAAACGCTGACATATTATGGAGAGAAAGAATGTACTTATGAAATAATTCATGTTTATATTTATGAAAGGCTTATTATTATAAATATTACTTGCCCAAGTCACATTTGATCCATTCAGATGTATGAATAATGAGTTTGAATTATTTCAAAATATTACAAAACATGCAACACTAATTATTTTAATGGTAGTTTAAGTCTACCAAAATAGTTACCCTTAATATCAAGAAAACCAAAATCACAGTACTGGGATGACTAAGATAAAATATAAATGAAGAGATTTATTTTTTCCTGCAAGGCAATTCAAGTAATTGATTTCCTAAGATAGGGAGCACAATTAAAATTGATGTTAGAACTTTATTCTATCCAAAGAATATGTGATATAGATAGATAGATAGATAGATAGATAGATAGATAGATAGATAGATAGACAGACAGAAAGACAGATAGATAGATATAGATATAGAGATATATAAATCAAGGTCTGGGCCTTGATGTGGCTTAGTATTTTTAGTACCATGATCCTACAGTGTGGACCTTAGCTCAGCAAGATGAGCAACACCTGGTAATTGGCTAAAAATGAAAATTTACATTTTAAAGAGACTTTAATAGAAGAGCAGAGAACTTGTGGTGGCTTATCCACAAGTCCTTGCCAGTCAAGCTCTGGTTCAAGGCAACTCTTGGGTCTTCCCCAGAGAACAAGAGAAGCTTGCCACCTTGGCCACAGAAATAGCAACGAATCTGAGTGTAGCTGTAGCAACTGTAAGTAGTCTTTTGCATGCTTAGGTGAACAATGAAGAGATATGTGGGTTAGTTTTTCATCACTCATGTCAAAATACCCAAGAAAAACATCTTAAAAGGGGATAGAACTTATTTTTGCTCACAGTTTCGAGTTTGCAGTACATGTGATGGATGCATCTTTTTGTGTGTGTGCCTAAGGTAAAACATCATGGCAGAGACAGTATGTTAGGCCATAGCTGCTCATCGCATATCCAGGAAGCAGGGAGGGGAAAAGGGAAGAAGATATATCTTGATACATCAGAGAGAGGGAGGGAAGGAGGGAGGGAGGGAGAGAGAGAGAGAGAGAGAGAGAGAGAGAGAGAGAGAGAGAGAGAGAGAGAATTTCCTGTGACTAAGAATCATCTTTCATGAAACATTCCATGACTATTCAAATCTTGACTCCAACTCATTAATCAACTCATTAGGGAAGAGGTCTCAGGTCTCAGGATCTTTTCCTATCTAGAAACACAATCTCTAACACATCTTTCAATCCAGACATGTTGTCAATCAAGTATGATCAACTATAGTATCTGAACTTTTTATGAGAAAGATGGGCTACCGTAGCCATTATTATTATGTTAATTTCAAAGATGAAGTCAATGACCAGAAAGCAATAAGGAGGCTTAAACAGTATACTGCAAAATGGTCATCAGCTACCTTCTTCATTTCTCTTTAGGACTATCAGAGCACAAGCCGAGTGTGGTAGGGAGTTGGTCTCAGTTTCTGCTGTACAATGAGTCTAGTAAATGTGAGTCCATGAAGTTGATGACCTTTACTGGTCATTCTGTGTTCTTAATAACCCAATGATATTTTTCTCTAAATCTCTATGTAAAAGTCATTGCAGAGTATCATAGACAGATGATGGATATATATATATATATATATATATATATATGGATAGTAAATAGAGACAGAGATATATACATGTGTGTGTATATCTATCATGTATATGAGTAATCAAACTAAACAGAATTTTCAACTGATCTATTGAGTCAATTCATCTAATCCTACCGCTGATTCATAGCAACCACATACACTGCCAGCAGGGATAAGAAACTCCCTCTGCAAGCTTTCATAAAGCTTTATTTCCAAAAGCAGCCCTGAAAAACATTGTACAATTTCCTGCAGGAATCATTTCCTTCCCCAGACTCTGACATTTACCCTTTATTACAATAGTTTACTCATGTTTTCCCTCGGTAAGACTCCTGTCAGTGTTCTATCACAGCTTATCAGACCACTTTCCCCACAGTCACCATAACACTTAATCCAAAGACGGTACGATAAACACTGTAATCATATGTATCCCCTTCATTATTCCCATAAACATTTCCATAGCATCTCATGTTCCTAGGATGATTTTTATGTAAAATATGACATTCTTGACTTAGTTATATTATGTATTATGTACCTATCCATTACTTAAAATAATTGCTGGTAATCATTAGCCACTGATTGAATCAAGCCTCTAATTCAATTAGCCACTGGTTATATCACCTCCTGACGCCATAAAGCAATGATTAGATATGCGACTTTTGGACCAGCATCAGATTACATCAGTCTCAGTTTGGATAAATCCATGAAAAGAATAGCCCCGATAAAATTAGGCACCTTCAATCCCCTTATTAGATTAGCCAGTGCTTAGATCAAAGCCCTGATTTGTAACAGTATGTATCAGATTAACCACTGTTTAGATCAAGCACTGACAGGATCAGTACTGGATCAGGTTGGCAACTGACTGAATCAGCTCTTTATCAGAATCAAGTGCTGATCAATCGCTGATTTAGGTCAACTATTGATTGGACAGGATTCCCCCTTTACCCCATTACAACATGGATTGAAATTGCCCCTGATTGGATCAAGCCTGAAAAGCTGCAATTTGAAGAAAGAGAAAATTTGATATCAAAGATTATCAACTGATTCAGTGTCTAAATCCAGGCTACATAAATGCTTTATTGTCCTGCCCATTCATTATGTTTAGATTATATGACACTTCTAAGTGAGAACGTTTCCTATAAAATCATCTGCTTTCTATTTCAAAAAATCGGAGGCTCAGGGCTGGAGAGATGGCTCAGAGGTTAAGAGGACTGGCTGTTCTTCCAAAGGTCCTGAGTTCAACTCCCAGCAACCACATAGTGGCTCACAACCATCTATAATGAGATCTGGTGCCCTCTCCTGGTAGGCATACATGCAGGCAGAGCATTGTATACATAATAATCTCTTTTTAAAAAATCAGAGGCTCACCAATGTTGGTCTCAACTCTGCTTGGCAACATTAGGCCTAGCTTGTGCACAAACCCCCAGATTATTGTATTTGATGTCATGTACTTCATGAAAGCATTTCCTGTGCCTTCAGAAGCATTGGATTTATAACCTACTATAAACACAATTTATGACATAAAACTTTTGGAAATGTAACACTTTCTTACCTTATACACAGATGCCTGGTACTTTGGGAACTTTCACTGGGAATTTAGGCCTCTCTGACTTCATCAAATACAGTAAAGTATATGACTCATGAAGCTCAGACAGTTTACCTATGAAGGCAGCAAACGGCCATAAGACACTTTAGCAATATTTTCCTTGACTATCTCAAGTTAAGTCTTCCCTAAAAATTTCTATACTAGCATCAGCACAGCAAGGGAAAGCTGAAGGGATAAATGTAGAAGCAAATCATGACAAGAAGTTAAGCTTAAGAAATATACTTGTAGGGGCTGGAATGATGACTAGGTGGTTGAGAGCACTGGCTGCTCTTCCAGGAGACTCAGGTTCAATTCCCAGCACCTACATCACGAGTCACAACCTTTTCTAAATCCAGATCACTGGGATCTATGCCCTTTTCTGGCCTCTGGGGGCAGTAGGCACACATGTTACAGGCAGGCAAAACACCTATACACATAAAATTTTTCTTTTTAAATTTGTAGGTGAGAGACTGACACCTTCAAAAGTAAAGTAATAGTACTAATATCTCAAGTCAACTTCATACACTTAATACCAAAATATTTGTATAAATACAAGCTTATGTGAGGTTCATGATCTAGCAAATAAATTCTTTAGACCATTCTTCATTGGGGTGATAAAACAATTGCCAAATGGCCTTTCTCACTATTTCATAGTAACTTATCAGAACTGACCTTTGAACTTTTCTAAGCTTATTTGATGAAAAGAGAAAATGCTAAGTATATGAGCTTTATTTGCGACTCTGTGCTCTAAATAACACAGTGATACTTTTCTCTAAACCACTATGTAAAAATCATTGCTATGTACAATCTAAATCCTTCGCTAAAAATGAATCTTTGCCTCACTTTATATTATATATACATATCAAAATATATCTAACAAAAGTATTTATGTATGAATATACATATATAAATGTATATATACATATATATGCATACATACACATGGGGAGAGGGAGAAAGAGAGGTAGAATTAAAGATGAAACTTGGGACAGAGAGAGAAAATTCAGAGATGGAATTCTTATTTGGAAAGATAACAATTAAGCTTTAAAGACAAGGTGAGAAAATACAAAGGAACACAAAAATCAGTGTAAATAACTATTTATATCAACAGTTGAAAGCCAGCCACAGAATCAGTTATGCCAAAGTTTGGGGTGAGTGATACTGCTGAAGAGATACCACCTGAGAGCAAAGATTTTCAACTTTGTAGGGCAGTGGAAGGACTACTAAGTTAGCTTTGAGCACCTGTGCTTGGCACAGGGACATTTTTTTGAGGGCAGAAAACTATATACCAAAGAATATTCCTAGAAAAGGTCTCCTTATTTATATTCCTAGAATTACATACAGGTCCAGTGTAACTATTGTGCTGCTGTGAAAATAAAGTTTAAAGTGTGCAGATAGAGCATATATGCCCTTCTTACTTCTCAATCATTTGTTCAAGAATATTGCCTTAGCCCATGCATCCCCCAGATAGCATTATAGCCCTACTCCCTTTCATGGAAAAATGTTTTGAAAAAACAATAGGGAAATATGTATCATGTACATGCCAATCATTAAATCCATTTGTCTGTGCTAGTAAAAATCACTAGATTGAAATGCTCAGCAGGCACCCCAGACATACTTCACAGATGCTGTGTACCTGACTGATGTGCTCATGGGAAGAAGAATGTTTCCCTGGGTAATTCCTTGCTGGTTCTCTGTAACCAGGCTGCAGTGGCTGTAATCCCAGTGACCAGTAGCTAAGTAGCTTCTAACAACTCCCATTATGACCTCATAATTCTGAAGGCATAATTTTGACCTCATAATTTTAGGTAGATATGACTTCAGTTATCCAGGCTAGCTTGCCTAAGTTCTCTAGATTCTGGTAGGGGAAAATCAGCTTCAACATAAGGTTTTTGGCATATGTTTTCGGTAAACCTTCCTGTTGCCTCCCTTGGATTGTTAGAGACATCTACATTTCTTCCCAAATTGTCCCCTCCATGTCAAAGCTAGGAATGCTGTATCATAATCTTCTTTTATTTTGAATCTCTCTGGTATTCCATTCTCCTATCTTCCACCATCAACTGGATATAGTTCTCTGCCCTATGTGTCTGTATTTTGATTGTGTCCAATCACTTTAGTTCAAGAAGAAAAAAAAAGGTCACCTGTCCTAAATCACAAGCCACAATGACAGCAGTCTCTCATTATACCCACAGGTTCTGGAGATAGAGACAAAGAAAATTAAATCTTGTGTGCCATTTATATAAAGGTTACTTATCTTATCTATCAACTCATATTTTGGCATTGTGAGGACTCTTCACGAGTAAAGCACCAAGTCTAATGACTTTTAGGTGATGAATAACACTCTGAGTGTCCACTAAAGAAAGCCTCAGATTCTGATGAGCTATAATAATTTGTCAAGCAGGACTTTGAGGGTCGTCCATAAGCACAGAACCCAATGCCAGTTAGGAGTGCATCACCTCTAGACCTCTATGGGAAGTCAGGCTGATATGTTGGATAAGGATAATCGTGATACAAAGGCTCCCTGTCTTTTTAAAAAGCACATGAATTGTATTATATCAATTCCACAGTCTGCAGAATTTAATAAGTGGTCTTGAGAAGCAGGAAATATAGCTGTAGCTAATGTGTTTTCCGTACACGTATGAGGACCTCAGTTTAATTCCCCAGAACCCACATAAAAGTGGGATGTGAGGGTGTTCGCGCATCCCTAGCCAGTCAACCCAGCCTACCAGGAGAGTTCCAGGCAGTGAGCGATCCTGCTTTAAAACAAATGCTTTAAAGAGGTAGACTACACCTGAGGAGGCACACCCAAGGTTCACCTTTGCCCTCCACACAAAACTGCATATACACACACATGGTACACAGGGACATAAATACACACAGAGACTCGCATACACAAAAATAAATGGTAATGGCATTTGAGTGGCAGTTAACCCATTAGTGACTATAACAGATATCTAAATGACAGTTATTGAAGCAAGATGATGCCAATACAAAAGCAGTATATTTATTCTAGTTTTTAAAGCATGTATTACTGATACATGGTACTTTCTGAAGATGAACACAAAAGTACTCCCTGTGGCATTCTGTCAGCTTCATCTCTTTGGAGGTGTTTGAGGTGTTAGTTGGTTAGGTATTTCTATTTGTCACGTCTTCTCATTTAAAAAAAAAAAAAAGAAGAAAGATTGATATTTGATCATTTTAAAATTTGCTCCTTCATCATTAGCAATAATTATGGGAGGGTGGTATATGCATGTGACTGTGCATTTCTGTTTCACAGGCATTCACAAGTAGAGGACAGAGGAGAGTCACCGAGTGTCTTCCTCTATCACTTTCTGCCTCATTACCTTGACACAGGGTCTGTCACTGAGCTGAAAGTTCAGTGCTTCAGCTAGGCTGGCTGGCCACTGAGCTGCAAAGGTCTGCTTGTGTCTAAGCCCCAAAGGGAGGGTTATAGGCATGAATGGCCACGCCTGTCATTTTATGTGTGTGTTGAGGATTTGAACTCAGGTCTTCATACTTCTAACAGCAAGCTCACTGAGCCATGTCCCCAGCTACTATAGCAACAGTTTTTCCTCCAAGCCTCTTTGGCATCCTATTACAATAGGATCCCCAAGCCCTTTTGATGACTGTTTGCATCCTACATCATTTTCTGTCCTTTAACTATCATCCTCTTTGTGTCTCTGAGTGTAAAAAATACCTCTCGTAGCCAGCATATACTTGGCTATTTGCATCTTCAATTCTATCATGCCAATTTATTCCTTTTAATTGGAAAACCTAATTCACTCATCTCTAACAAGATTACTAATAAATTAGGATTTGTCTATGGAACTTTCATATTTATTTCTGATTATGTCTTGTGCTTTTCCTCTTACTCCATTGTTGCATTTTTGTGTTAAAATGGTTTCGTATATTATACAGCTTAACTCATCTGTCATTTACTTAGGTATATATTTTTCACTTATTTCATTAATTTTTGCCTTAGAACTGTCAATTAAACTAATGGTTTTTTGTTGTTGTTATTCATTTGTTTGTTTGTTTGTTTGTTTTCTGTACTAGATATTTAATGTAGGGCTTCGGGCATGATGGACAAGTGACCTACCACTGAACTATGCCCCTACCTCTATCTTTAATTTTCATTTTTGAAACCTTGTTTCACTGAGATTCACAGGCTGGCCTAGAGCTTACTCTGTAGACAAGACTAACCTTGAACTTTTTAATCTATCCTTTTGCTCCTATCTCCCAAACATCTAGGCTGCAGGTTTGTACCACCAGGTCCAGCACTTACTACTTACTTAACTACAGAGAATTTTAAAACTTTTGCCACAGTTTATCACCAGTCCATTGTAGCCTGTCTGCCATATTGTGGTTTCCTTTCTATCCTCCACCCTTCTCTCTCCCTTTTCAACCCCTTAATGCTGGATAGGAGAAAAAAGAATAGAGGGGAAAGGGGGCTTCGTTATCACTAGACTACTTCCCAGAACATAGGTTAATTATATATAACAATGGCTTTATTCTGACATTTTCGTCCGTGCATGCAATGTATTTTGATCGTATTCACACCCATTCCCTTTTGTCCCCTCTTACACCCCTGATCACTTTTTACTTCTCATGTCTTAGGCATTCTTATAGGAGCATAGATGAGCCGTCACTCACATGAACATGGGCATTTGACCAGTTGCTATGCCAATATAGAAACTGTGCTTCCTTTGGCAATAACCCTCAAGTTATATAGCTTTTTATTTGTAATCTACTAAAACTATAGCTGTGTGCCTCCTGTTCTCCCATCTCCTTCCCCCGCCCCAACACCTTTACCTTGGCATTTAGACGATTCGCCTTACTCCAACAAATTGTCTTCAAGTTCCCTTTTGTGTGCGTTTTTTTAAATATTTATTTTATTTATTACATATACAGTGTTCTGCCTGCATGTATGCCTGCACAGATCTCATTATAGATGGTTGTGAGCCATCATGTGGTTGCTGGGAATTGAACTCAGGACCTCTGGGAAAGCAGACAATGCTCTTAACCACCACGCCATCTTTAACAATTCTTTTATCAATGAGGCAGAAAGATATCCTGTGTCCACTTGGACAGTTTCACATTTTTTCCATCCATGTTTCTTAGTTACTTTATTATATACCCCAATTGTTATCTACCATAGAAAAATTTCAGGGCACAACCATAGCTCCTGTTTGTCTGATAAATGCCCTGTAGAAAACCTTTGCCACACTGGACAAGATCCGTATCAATCTAATAAGGAGAGTCATGAGCATGTTCTTCATGGAACCACAAGCCAGGTCAAATAAGGATAATTCTCTGAACTCTGGCCCTAAAAACACGTCAAATGTTCTCCTTGTTCAGTGCCTTTCAGAAGTCGGGTTTTCACTGTGACTGTGGACAATGGATTCTCAATGCTATCACCACACTAAAGGTCAAGGTATGTAAGTAGACACAAAGCTACAATGTCACAAAGCTTCCTGATTTTAATCCAGCCTTAGCTGTGTTTTTCTTGAAATTTTTTAATCCTTGGTGGGAATACGTTAGGTCATTCAGCCTGGCCCCGAGGTCAAGGGGAAGCAGGGCATGCTCTGGCCTGCTGGGCCCCTTGCTCAGGCAGCTCAGGTTGGCTAGAGCCCCTGTAATCTTGTGTGTAATGTTGCTCACGATTAAATGCTTCCCAGATTGCTATAAGTCAGAGCTCACATCTCAAGCTCTGAAAACATTGATTCTGTCAGGCTTCTCTTTACTTTTATGCAAAAGTGGATGTGTGTTCAAAGCCAGCCACCATGGAAGAAAAGTAGCTATCCTGAGAGTAGCACACCATTAAAAAAAACATGCTGGAAAAGATCTTGAAGATTAAAATATATAGAGGAACTAAAGTCTTAGGTGATATGTGTGTGTGTGTGTGTGTCTTCCTGTCCCAGCCCCAGTCCAAATCACCAGAACCAAAGAAAACTTATCTTGTTGAATCATTCTCAAATTTTTAATTCAGAAAATAAAATGCTTAAAACGCTTGTTTCAAGCTGTTAGGTTTTGAGGAACTTTGTTTTATGGCAACCAAACTAACTGATAGAGAACCAGAAGGAAAGCCTGTTGTGAGCACCGGAAGCACTGATTAGCGCTGCTGCTCTTGTTATGGGACTCGTGCACCACCAGTTCTCAGTCACCCAGCCAAGAGTTCACAATAGAAAGCAGAAAGGGGAGACTTCTACCATATGGCTGCACTGGGAACAGGAACAAAGAGATTGAGTAACACCCCCACCCAAGTCTTCATTTCGGGCTCTGAAGTGAGATGGATGCTTAAGTAGAGAGCAGAGGCTATGTGCATCTAAACAGCCATGGTGAAGGTGTGGTCCTTGTGCCTAGCACTGACTCATCTGTGGCTGGGTTGCACCAGGTTCTCAAAACTGTGTGAAATCTCTCTTCAGAAAACAAGGCTCCCTCCTTTGACTGGTTTTTTAACCTACTCCCAGCATGAAGAGTCCTAGGGAAATTCCTACTTCTATGGTCTCCACGTTTTCAATCTGATGGATTGAGAGACACAAGCATGGTTTTAAAATCTTTTAAAAGATTTCTATGAACAGTTCAATCACAACCCTCTACTTTCTCTTTCAACACCTCAGTCTTGAGGCAGACTATATCTTTGTCCAAAACAAATGCAATAAGCAGTGTTCAAATAAGAAGCACATTTAGGGGAGGGAGGGAAGAATGGGAGGATACAAGGGATGGGATAACCACTGAGATGTAACAAGAATAAATTAATAAAAAAAAGAAGAAGAAGAAGAAGCACATTTAGATAGCACCACATCTTCTTTTTATGCCTGTAATGACAGTATTATACCAAACATGGAATGGAACCTTTATATTAAGAGTGGAGGACTCTCCAAAGACACATAATAGTTACACTAAAAAACATTACCAAAGACCAATATAGTATGAAAATAGTGTGCCACTCGTGGCAGTTATCCCTTTAAAAGATCAAAGTTATAAATACCTTTGTGGATGGAAATAATTTCCTTGTTAGCCTTCCATTATCCATAGTCTCCACGAATGAGCTTTCTCATCCAGAGCACTATCACAGGGACTTCTTGTATTTTTTTAATCCTTTGTGGGAATAGGCCAGGTTATTCAACCTGGTCCCCGGTCAAGGGGAAGCAGGACATGCTCTGGCCGGCTGTGTCCCTTGCTCAGGCAGCTCATGTTGGCTGGAATACGCCCCTGCCCCTCCTTTAGCAACAATGGACTGCTGAGAAGGCATTGTACTGAGAAGCAGGATTGGTTGATTACTTTGCATGTACGAGCTGTTATGTGCTTTTAACTCCATACAGTTTGCATAATATATAGCTTAGATGCACAGTTATACATGCCTCTAGTCCCACATACATAGGGCATTAAGTGTACGAAAAATCAATTTAAAATAGCTGCTTACAAAGTAAGCATTTAAGAATTTAACACAGACTAATACTTACGAAAACAATGACTTTGTTGAGACAATTTCCTAAGTAGACAAAAAATATGGGAAAAAAGTAGAAAACATAAAACACTTTTTAACAACATAAAATCTTCTCTTGAGTTTATCACAAAGAAAAATCAATCATTTTGTAGAGGTCTCCCTGCTTTAGACACAAGAATTAGGACTTAGTTTCAAAAGTTTAAAAAATATAGACAGGGAAACCAAAGCAGACTCCAGAGAGGGCTGTTTCCTTTCTTATGGGAAAAGCCAAGGGTAGGAATAGACCTGCTGAGGGGCAAACATATAGGTGAAGTGATCAGGAAGATGGGAGGACTCAGAACAAAGTGATCAGGAAGGTGGGAGGACTCGGGAATCTTATAAAATGCCTAACTCAGCACTTCACTGCTAACACTGGTTTTCCTTCCCACAGCAATAGGAACTGTTAACTTGTACTGAATAAGATGCTTACTTTAACTCTCTGCAGGCAATCTGTTCTCTCTCCTAGATAGTCTAGTCTTTGCCTATTTCACAGGACCCACTTATATAGTCTTAGAGTATTATATTTATAGTATAACATTAACAATTTTGAAATACATGAATTTTATTAGTTGTAAACTCTGGATTTTTATAGTGGGAGTGAGATACTCATTTCCATCTTGTATTCTTTTTTTTTTTTTTTTTTTTTTTTTGGTCTTGGACTAAATCTTTGTTAAAGAACAACAAATTTTTAAAGAAATGCAGAAAGCTCAGTGTAAAATTTAAATTGTGAGATGAGATGACCGGCAGCCATTTACCATTTTCATATATGATATATATATAGCTATATATTGTAAATTTTATTTTCCTAAAAGATAAGTACCATATAAACCATGTGAACTATTTTTAAAAATAACCACCCATATCTATCTTTTCACTATTCATTTTAAGAGCTAAGCAATTCCATTCTAAAAAGATTTTTTTTATAATAATAACCAGACAAATTTCTTAGTTAAGTGGCAATCTTAATAGTTTAGCAAAGTGCAAACTTACAAAATTTCTGAAATCATACATACATTGAGGTGAGCAAGAGACACGAACATTTTAAAACCAATTATCAAGTCAAAACCCTGAAATGCTAACTGGTCTTTGAGAAGAGTAATCAAAATTAGATAGAATGAGCCCAAGAAAAAGCATTTACAGATATTGGATTTTGTTTGTGCTTTATCCATTAATTTTTTGATAATTTTCTCTCCTATTTAAAAAAAATTACTTGTTTGTTTATTCACTTTCTATCCTGATCATAACCCCCTTCTTCCTCTCCTCCGTGTCCCACCCTCTCTCCCTCTTCCCTAAACAAAAGGGGAAAATTGAAGAAATGTTCAGGAGAAGATAAAAAAAGAGTTCATTGCCTTAAAGGAAAAAAAAAAAAACGGAAATAGGCTGGAAAGCTGGCTCAGTAAGTGCTTTTACAGAGGCCCAGGTTCAATTCCCAGAACCCACATGGCTGCTCACCACCATGTGTAACTCCAAGGTTCCTGACACCATCTAGCCTCATATGCACACACAGAGATGCAGTCAAAATATTCATATATACAAAATGAAAATAAATAAATATATGTTTCATTTGAATGCAGTAATGGATGTCTTTAAACCAGGAGCAGAGGCAAGTGGGTCTCTGTGAGAGGCCAGCCTGATCTATCTTCTCCATAATATATGAGGGCAATGTAGTGAGATCCAGTCTCAGAAAAAAATAAAAATAAATAAATATATGCATACATAATACATATTCAAATGTAGATAAGAAAAAGCAAGCTTCCAGATGGATTTCATATTGAAACTGTTATTTGTTGCTGATAAAAACAAACAGGCATGTACACACATGGACATGTGCACACACGTGCACGTGCACACACACACATCAAACTGCCATGTTGTATTTGTCAGTTACATAACAAATATAAGAATATACTACCTATAAGCAGTAATATTGAGTTTAATAATTCAATAAACAGACTTTTGTAAAAGATATCATTTTTATCTTAAGTATTTTACAAAGAACATTTATACCACACTGTTTAAGCTTAGAAGCAATTGAGAGTTGACCTACACCTTTATCATGTATAGAGTCCACTGTTAGAAAAAAATCTGATAGTTAGATTAAGGGACTCAAGTGTGATAACACTCGCCTTTAATCCCAGCACACCAAAAGCAGGGGCAGCAAGTTCCAGACCAACCAGAGCCACGTAGGTAGACCCTATCTCAAAATTAACAAAAAAAGAGAAGAATATTTCATTTCTGCCAGGCCAGTTCCACTATTCCAATACTCCCAGTGGCTACTTTCATTGTTGGCTCTCTGAAAATTATTTATTCCTCCCTCTCAATGGAATTTATCTGGAATGTCATTATCAGTGTCCCGGGGTACAGAAGCATCTAGAATCTAAGGTTTTCATGAGTTTTCTTAAGGTTTTTAGAGTGTCAATTTCAGTTTTGGAGACCTGGAGGGTTTAGTTCTCTCATTGAAATGGAGGTAGCTCTTCTTTTCTGCATTTTACCCGAGTCCTTTTGTTGACTGGATGCTCCTTTCTGGGACTCCAGTATAAATGCCTCTTGCCTGCCCCTTGTTCATCCTAAAGACTCTGTGGGGTCAGTGTTTGACTTTTTAAACCCCTAAGCAACTTTTACATGTGGAAAAACACTACATTTTTTGTTTTTATACATTTTAAGTAATATATTTATATATTCATACAAAACGTGTATGCATGTCATATATATTATACAAGTGATTGGGGGTTCATTATAACCTTATTATACATATATACACTGTATTTTCGTCATACTGTCTTTTTATTCAGCTCTCACTTGTGCTGACTCCCTCTCTACACAACTAGTCCCATTTCTAGTTGAATTTTTTTTTCTTTTTGGTGTTTTGATGAAGCAATGAATTTACTTAGGGTTACTAAAAGAAGCAGAAATGAGAGGTTACTTACAGAAGAATAGGCACCTTGCCAGTGGATATACTAATATATAAATACCCTTCCCCGACCAGCAACCATTAACTTCCTATAGCACTTCAGGGAAAGGAGGGGTCTTGTGCCCCCTTCAGCTACAGTTAACTCCCTATCAATCCTAGGGGTAGAGTAGAACCTGGTGAGTTTTTCCACCTAGCTACAGTTAACTGCCTATCAATCCTCAGGAAGGGGTGGGGCTTCCTGAGCCTTCCCCCTCTGTGAAAGAATGTTGATAGTCTGCTCTAGGGCATGCAGTCAACAGCTAGTGTCAGCAAATGGTTGCGCACCAGGGACAACCCAAGGACTTTATAGGTATTTTGAGTACAGTACGATAGCAAGCAAAACAGAACGCTTACCTTTGTAGAAAGCGCACTTAGTAGGTAAAACACATAACCTAGAAACATATAATAGCAGATAGTGATAGGCTACAAGATTAGAGATACAGTCTTTTCCAGAATCATCAGGGAAGGTATTATTTTAGAAGACATAATGGTGAAGAAAATTCCTGAATAACATACTTCACAAATACTCAATGTTCAACCATCTAAATTTTAGCTCAAAATTTAGTGAAAGTCAGCTTCTCTTACGGTCATTGTATTTGAGAACAGTAAAGTTGTCTTCCATCTTCCAAAATCTACCAGACTAAAATCAATATCAAACTTGTACAGCTGAAATTGTTATCATAATCATAATCTCAGTCTCGGGTTAAAGATAACATGCTGAATTTGCTCCAGAATTACAAAGGCATCAACTATGAAGTCTTCACACAGTATTATAAAAACCTGTGGCCCTGATTTCATTCGCAGCCTACTTTAAAAACACTAGTATTAGGGGTAGGCTGATGAAACTCCATCCCAAAGGGTCGAGCTACAACCAAAACTACTCAGGAAATAGATAACTATACCATGGCAAAAACACAACTACACAAACGTTCAACTGGAAACAACATCAAAATTAAGACTCTTAACAGTCACTGGTCATTAATATCTCTCAACATCAATGGCCTCAATTCTCCAATAAAAAGACACAGGCTAACTGAATGGGTACATAAACAAGATCCAACATTCTTCTGCATTCAAGAAACACATCTCACCCATAATGAAAGGCATTACCTCAGGGTAAAAGGTTGGAAAAAAATATTCCAAGCAAATGGTCAAAAGAAGCAAGCAGGCATAGCCATTTTAGTATGGAACAAATTAGACTTTCAACCACAATTAACCAAAAGGGATGAGGAAGGACACTTTATACTCATCAAAGGCAAAGTCAACCAAGATGACATCACAATTCTGAACATCTATGCTCCCAATACAAGGGCACCCATATTTGTAAAAGATCTCCTAAAAAAGATTAAACCACACATCGATCCCCACACAATAATAGTGGGAGACTTCAACACCCCACTCTCACTGAAGGATAAGTCATTGAAACAGAAACTAAGCTGAGAAATAACATCATTAACCAATGCCATGGGTCAAATGGATCTAACAGATATCTATAGAACTTTTCACCCAAACAAGAAAGAATACACCTTCTTCTCTGCACCCCATGGAACCTTCTCCAAAATTGATCACATCGTAGGTCACAAAGCAAGCCTCAACAGATACAAGAGGATTGAAATAATACCTTGTATCCTATCAGATCACCATGCTCTTAGGCTGCAATTCAACAACAACAGAAATAACAAAAAGCCTACACGTACATGGAAACTACACAACTGTCTGCTAAATGACACCTGGGTCAGGGAAGAAATAAAGAAAGAAATCAAGGAGTTTCTGAAATTCAATGAAAATGAAGAAACAACACACCCACATTTGTGGGATACACTGAAAGCAGGGCTAAGAGGAAAATTCATAGCACTAAGTGCCTTTAAAAAGAAACTGGAAACATCACACATAAGCATCTTAACGACACAACTGGAAGCCCTAGAAAAAAAAGAAGCAGAAACACACAACAGGAGTAGATGTCTGGAAATAATCAAATTCCGGGCTGAAATTAACAAATTAGAAACTAAGAAAACAGTCCAAAGAATCAACAAAACCAAGAGCTGGTTCTTTGAGAAAATCAACAAGATAGACAGACTGTTAGCCAAACTAACTAAATGGCAGAGAGACAGTATTGAAATCAACAAAATCAGAAATGAAAAGGGAGACATAACAACAGACACTGAAGAAATTCAAAGAATCATAAGATCCTACTTTGAAAGCCACAAAATTTGAAAATCTAAGAGAAATGGACGATTTTCTTGATCAATTTCACTTGCCAAAGTTGAGTGAAGAACAGATAAACAAGCTAAATAGTCTATTTCCCCTACAGAAATAGAAGCAATCATCGATAGTCTCCCAACCAAAAAAAAAGCCCAGGGCCAGATGGTTTCAGTGCAGAATTCTACCAGACCTTCAAGGGCGAGCTAATACCGATACTATTCAACCTACTCCAAAAGATAGAAATAGATGGAACATTACCAAATTCATTCTAGGAGGTCATAGTCTCATTGATACATAAACCTCACAAAGACTCGACAAAGAAAGAGAATTTCAGACCAATTTCTCTTATGAACATCGATGCAAAAATACTAAATAAAATACTTGCAAAGCGAATACAACAGCATATCAAAGATATCATTCACCATGACCAAGTAGGCTTCATTCCAGGCATGCAGGGATGGTTTAATATATGGAAATCCATCAATGTAATCCACCATATAAACAAACTGAAAACAAAAAACCACATGATCATCTCTTTGGATGCAGAGAAAGCATTTGATAAAATCCAACACCCATTCATGTTTAAAGTTTTAGAGAGATCAGGGATACAAGGCACTTTCCTCAACATAATAAAGGCTATATACAGCAAGCTAATAGCCAAAATCAAAGGAAAAGGTGAGATACTCAAGGAAATTCCTCTAAAATCCGGAACAAGGCAAGGCTGCCCACTCTCTCCATATCTCTTCAATATGGTACTTGAAGTTCTAGCCAGAGCAATAAGACAACAAAAGGAGATCAAGGGTATCCAAATGGGAAAGGAGGAAGCCAAATTATCCCTATTTGCAGATGATATGATAGTGTACATAAGTGACCCTCAAAATTCCACCAGAGAACACCTACAGCTGATAAACACCTTCAGCAAATTGGCTGGATATAAAATTAACTCAAAAAAACCTGTAGCCTTCCTATACACAAATGACAAGCTTGCAGAGGAAGAAATTAGGAAAGCCACACCCTTCACATTAGACACAAGCAATATAAAATATTTAGGAGTTACTCAAACTAAGCAAGTGAAGGACTTGTTTGAAAAAAATTTCAAAACTCTGAAGAAAGAGATTGAAGATGACATGAGAAGATGGAATGATCTTCCTTGCTCATGGATTGGGAGAATTAACATAGTAAAAATGGCCATCCTACCAAAAGCAATCTACAGATTCAATGCAATCCCTATCAAAATACCTACACAATTTTTTAAAGACATTGAAAGTTCAATTCTCAACTTCATATGGAAAAACAAAAAACCCAGAATAGCTAAAACATCTTGTACAATAAAAGGTGCTCCGGAGGAATCTCCATACCTGATCTCAAACTGTACTATAAAGCAATAGTAATTAAATAAGCATGGTACTGGCACAGCAACAGGCTGGTTGATCAGTGGAATCGAATTGAAGACCCAGATATGAATCCATACACATATGGTCACTTGATTTTTGACAAAGAAGCCAAATCCATTCAATGGGAAAAGGTGCTGGTCTAACTGGAGGTCTATGTGTAAAAAAAAGGCAACTGGACCCATATTTGTCACCTTACACAAAACTCAAATCCAAGTGGATTAAAGACCTCAACATAAAACCAGAGACACTAAGTACTTAGAAGAAAAAGTGGGGAAGAGCCTGGAACATATTGGCACAGGAGACAACTTCCTGAACAGAACACCAATGGCCCAGGCCTTAATGTCAACCATTAATAAATGGGACCTCATGAGGCTGAGAAGCTTCTGTAAGGCAGGAGACACTGTCAAGAGAACAAAGCGACAGCCTACAGACTGGGAAAAGATCTTCACCAACCCTACATCTGACAAAGGTCTAATATCCAAAATATATAAAGAACTCAAGAAACTAAACACCACCAAACCAAATAACCCAATTGAGAAATGGGGCTTGGAACTAAACAGAGAATTCTCAACAGAGGAATATCAAATGGCTGAGAAACACTTAAAGAAATGCTCAACCTCCTTAGTCATCAGGGAAACACAAATCAAAACAACTCCGAGATTCCATCTTACACCCATCAGAATGGCTAAGATCAAAAACTCAATTGACACCACATGTTGGTGAGGATGTGGGGAGAGAGGAACATTCCTTCATTGCTGGTGGGAATGTAAACTAGTACAGCCACTTTGGAAATCTATCTGGTGCTATCTCAGAAAACTGGGAATAGGGCTTCCTCAAGACCCAGCTATTCTACCCCTTGAAATATACCCAAAAGATGCTCCAGCACACAACAAGAAAATTTGCTCAACCATGTTCATAGCAGCCTTATTCATAATAGCCAGAACATGGAAACAGCCTAAGTGTCCATCAGTAGAAGAATGGATAAAGAAACATGGTACATACACACTATGGAATACTACTCAGCTATTAAAAACAAGAAATTCCCGAAATTTGTGGATAAATGGATTAAGCTAGAAATGATCATAATGAGTGAGTTAACCCAGAAGCAGAAAGACTCAAAGGGTATATACTCACTTATATCTCCATACTAGCCCAAGGGGCATGTCCCATGAAAGCCTTCACTTACCAGGAAACTGGGACAGAGGGGAGGACATCCTATTGGGACTCTAGATGAGAGAAGCATGGGAGAATAGCAAAGTAGAAGGATCCAGAGGGTCCTAGAAACCTACAAGTAGAACATTATGATAGGCAGATTTGGGCCCAGGGGTCCCGCTCAATCTATGGCACCAGCCAAGGACAATACAGGCGGTAAACTTTAAACACCTACCCAGATTTAGCCAATGGTCAGAACATTCTCCACAGTTGAGTGGAGAGTGGGATATGACTTTCTCACGTACTCTGGTGCCTCATATTTGACCATGTCCCCTGGAGGGGGAGACCTGGTGGTACTCAGAGGAAAGACAGCAGGTTACCAAGAAGAGACTTGATACCCTATGAGCATATACAGGGGGAGGTAATCCCCCTCAGGAACAGTCATAGGGGAGGGGAATAAGGGGAAAATGGGAGGGAGGGAAGAATGGGAGGATACAAGGGATGGGATAACCATTGAGATGTAACAAGAATAAATTAATTAAAAAAATTTTTTTTAAAGGGTAAGCTGATTGCATCAGTGAGACCAATTTGCACTGCATCCCATTCATGCCTTTTTCTGAGTGACATCAATTCTTCCCATCAAGAGACACAGATATTCCATTTGTGTTTGAATTCAGGTACAATCTTTACACACCGAAATACAAAGATTGTGTAAATGGGAGTTTGAAAAAAAAAATCTCCATTTCTTGCATCTCTGTCACTGTCATGAAAACATGTCTGGACTAATCTACTGGGGGGGTATGTCACTAAGATTTTGTGATTGTCACAGCATTAGAGCAGTGATAGATACAATTGTGTATAAGTTCCATGGGTAGGGAAGATACTTACCAGCAAAAACCAAAAAAAAAAAAAAAAAAAAAAATCATCATTTTAAGTGAGTTCAGACTTCTGCACTAAATGAGTCAGGAATACATTCATCTGCAAAAGGAGATGAAGAAGGAAAAAATGAACTCCCCTAGAGTAAAAGTATACAAAAGGCAAGAAGTTTGATGCAGTGATTCCACAAACAATTTCATGGACCTGGGCTCCTATATCTCATTGCTCTGCCATAGCTACTCTGTCATGAAAATTATTGTCATCATATTATCTATTATCCAACCAGGGGTTGGGAGAGGGGAAATAAAGACATGCAGATATTCAAAAATAGCTTCTGGGAGACAAGTGTGGTGGTTAAAGCCATAATTCTAACACCCCAGAGGCTGAGGCAGGTTCATGATTTTGAAGCCAGTCAGTATTTTTTCCAAGATAGTTTTTTGTATAACCCTGGCTGTCCTGGATTCACTTTGTAGACCAGGCTGGCCTCAAACTCACAGAGCTTCACCTGCCTCTGCCTTCCAGGTGCTGGAATCCAGCTCAGATTGTATTCTTTTGATTAAAATGCGTCCATATGTCAAACTCAATATAAAGAAAACTGGAGATGTAATCTTTATTCTGAGCATGCCTGTGTTCGGAACACCAGCATTCTAGTAACATGAAAAAGGAGAAAGAGACATTTAATTATAACTAGCTGTCATCACCTCACAATCATAATGTCTGGGTAAATAGGATTAGCAAATCATTAAACTGTGGTTTTCCTCTCAGAGCACATTCAAGGTTGTCAAGATCCAGGATCTGATGCAGGAAGGACTCAATAGATGCCCTTGGCCATTTCATACTCACTAGGGACACAGGAAACCCTCCAATGGTATTTTGAAGGATATTAGCCTATGCTATGAAACTAATTTATCTGCTTGACTTGACTACAATTTCCCCTGAATTCCAATGACTCTTTCATTTGGCTTTCTTCTGTTAATCTCTGGGCTACCTGGCTGATATTCGATTTCTTGTCACTTTTAAATTTTTACTTTTACAAGGATCACAAACAAATCAATTAGAGTTTTATTTCCCTCAGTTATAGCACTAAAGTCATTTTAAACAATTACCTGTGGAGGTGGTACCTTGTACATATAGCTCTGCTTTTCCAGCTTCTCATCCATTTTATTTTTAATATATTTTATTAATTTATTCATATTGCATCTCAATTGTTATCCCATCCTTTGTATCCTCCCATTCCTCCCTTCCTCCCATTTTCCCCTTACTCCTCTCCCCTTTGACTGTGACTGAGGGGGACCTCCTCCCCCTGTATATGCTCATAGGGTATCAAGTCTCTTCTTGGTAGCCTGCTATCCTTCCTCTGAGTGCCACCAGGCCTCCCCATTGAGAGGAGGTGGTCAAATATGGGGCACCAGAGTTCACTTACCAGGAAAGTGAGACAGAGGGGAGGACATCCTACTGGGATTCTAGGTGAGGGAAGCATGGGAGAATGGGGAAATAGAAGGATCCAGAGGGTCCTAGAAACCTACGAGAAGAACATTATGATGGGCAGATCTGGGCCCAGGGGTCCTGCTCAAACTATGGCACCAGCCACGGACAATACGTGCAGTAAACTTCGAACCTCTACTCAGATCTAGCCAATGGACAGGACATTCTCCACAGTTGAGTGGAGAGTAGGGTCTGACTCTCAGATCCATTTTAAAAGGAAGACTTTTATTTTGGATATTTGGGTGGTTTTCCTGTATGTATGTCTGTGTACCACCTACACATCTGGTGCCCATGGAGTCAAGAAGAGTGTGCTGGATCTCCCGGGACTGTAGTTACAGAAGATTGTAAGCTGACATGTGGTTTCTGGGCATCAACCCAGATCCTCTCAAAGAGCAGCCAGTGCTCTTAACCACTGAGCCATCTCTCTAGCACTCCAATCCCTTTTTATGGAGCCAAAGAAAGGAATATTCTCAAAGGCTTCTGAGGTTCCTCCAAAATTGTGATTTGCCCTTGATGCTGCTAGGCTCACCTCTTTAATCTTCCACAGACCACTTCTGCCATTTTCTACCTGCTCCTCAGTTCTGTTCTCCTTTATGAGTTTACCCTCACTTGCATTTATCTCAGCATTACGTGATCTTGTCTAGTGGCCCATTTTTTTTTTCACCCAAACCAGATAAATACTGTTATTTTGTATAAAGGATAAAACCATGATTTTATCAATGGTACCAAAGCCATGTGGTAAGCAGATGATAATTTATGAGTATAGAAATCTGAAAGGTGTTCTACCGGCTCATCAATCACGACCTTTGGGCAGAAAGGGGCTCATGCTGACTGTACGAGGCTTCCATTTTAGCCACTTTCCTGAGCTCTTACAGCTAAGAAGAAAAGCCACATTCTCAGATGAAACACCTCTGTCTGGCACTCTGTCCCATACATCATTAGCCCTATAATTCACTCACTTCAAAGGAAGCAAAAACAGGACAAAAGTCCACTTAATTCACCAAAATCCTTCAGAGATACAGTGCCAACCAAGCAAGATATTTTTTAAAGATAATATTTGATAGTTTTATATATAAGTGGATTTAGGCTTTGTCTCAACATAACCAAGCCATGTATTAAAGTGGTGTTTCTTTCATGTACACAAAGCTCCTCTATGTCCTCATGATAAATTCTGTCTTCAACGTGGAAATTTATACATGAATTGCAGTTATATTTCAAAATAGCATTTTTTTTTCTTATTTAATGTATTATAAAGCCTGTATGACTGGGAAACAATTAAAAGCTTTGTCATGTTAATTTATCACATAATTTCTACCTTCAGGGCCAACTTTCATGGTTCAGTGGACAGAGGCACCAACTATCAAGCCAATGACCATAATTCAATCCTCAGGATCCAAATACTGGAAGGAGAGTACCAACTCCTACAAGTTGACCTCCACACTCTTGCACACGTGCGTATACACACACACACACACACACACACACACACACACTATTCTAGCTTCTAAGTTAGAAATGAAGTGGCTTCTAATAACTAAGAAAAAATCAGTACCATTGAAATAAAGACAAAAATGGAAATTCAGTGATATAAAGAGAAAATAATTGTGCTAGTAGCCAGAGATGAGTTATACAAAGGATTAAATTTGATTTTGTAGTTGTTAGAAGATGAAATAAAGAGGATGACTCCCATCAATCAACCCCAAACTTGAGAAGCAAAAGCCAACAGATCACAAACCTGAGGCCAGTGTCCTGTTTCCAAACAATTTTTAAAAGACAAATATGAACACTATATACATGAGTGATGGGTATACTAATTATTCTAGTTTGATCACTATAGACTGTACAAATGTTTTGAAAGATCATACTAAACCTGATGCATATATGTAAGTATATGTTAATTACAATACAATTTGAGGGCAACCTGAGTGTTTGGCTAGTCTATGTATCATATGCTAAGATAATTGTTAACATCAACTCTTTTCATTTCAAGGATATATTGATGTGTTTTAAAGTCACCTTACACTAAACACTCCATTCAACCTGAGAGCCTGGAACAAAGATCGCCAATAGAAAGATGCCACTGGGAACTAGGCCCTGGCCTACTTCTGTCAGTAAACGCAGTGTTTGCCTGGAATGTGCTAAGGCTGGAGTTTCAATCCCCAGACATGGGACGAAAACAATGCTGGAATTGTGATTGTATATTTGCTGATGAGTTGCCCAAATGTGTAAGAGTTCATTAAATGTTTACTAAATTGAATGACACAATTGCCTTTTATAAATTGATTTAGCAAATATTTTAAAGTGTTAAGATATGTAGATTTATTCCTGAGGCTTCCATAAAGAACTTTTAAAAAAATGGCATCAGAGTCTACTACTTGCTCTAAACCATGCTGCATCGTTATGCAGAGGGGGAAAGGCATGGCTGTTGCCCACTTGAGCTGTAACCAGCGGTGATTGCTACTCATCATGGAAAGAAAAGAGGCTCATGAGACCTTGCCTGTCCCTGAGGATTTGTATCCAAGTAGCAGTTGCTCTGAGAGAGTTTTCCTTCAGTGCTGTAGCTGCCTACAAGTTGTCCATGGTTCTGTAAGTGATCTCCATTAAACTCAATGGCTCACTGAGCTACCCTTGAGGAGAACTGTGTCTTTGTTTCTGTTGTTGGCATCTTATATGGGATGAGCAGAGATTTATTCACTTCTCAGCAGAAGTTCACACCACACACTGTAAGAGTCCACAGAGGCTTCCTACATGCAGAAAGAATACTTTGCTCTTTCTGAGTTCATGAAAACACATTCTCCCCCATAACAAGACGATCTACACCTAGAAGGCATATCAGACACTGGCACCTACTGGTGAAAATGTGACAGAGCAGCTACCATGCAAAAACCACTGAGTCAGAGAAAAAAGAAACGAAGATTGAGAAGTAAAAATGAGAAGTCACTCATCTAGAGTCCCAATAGGATGTCCTCCCCTCTGTCCCAGTTTCCTGGTAAGTGAAGGCTTTCATGGGACATGCCCCTTGGGCTACTATGCAGATATAAGTGAGTATATACCATTTGACTCTTTCTGCTTCTGGGTTAACTCACTCATTATGGTCATTTCTAGCGCAATCCATTTGTCCACAAATTTCGGGAATTCCTTGTTTTTAATAGCTGAGTAGTATTCCATAGTGTAAATGTACCACAGTTTCTTAGTCCATTCTTCTACTGAGGGACACTTAGGCTGTTTCCATGTTCTGGCTATTATGAATAAGGCAGCTATGAACATGGTTGAACATATGTCCCTGTTGTGTGGTAGGTGCATCTTCTGGGTATGGTGGGATCTACCTTGTTTGTGGATCGGGAGAATTAACATAGTAAAAATGGCCATCTTACCAAAAGCAATTTACAGATTCAATGCAATCCCTATCAGAATACCTACAAAATATTTTGAAGATGTTGAAAGAACAATTCTCAACTTCATATGGAGAAACAAAAAGCCCAGAATAGCAAAAACGATCCTATACAATAAAAGATCCTCGGGAGGAATCTCCATACCTGATCTCAAGCTGTACTATAGAGCAACAGTAATTAAAACAGCATGGTACTGGCACAGCAATAGGCTAGAGGATCAATGGAATCGAACTGAAGACCCAGAGATGAATCCACACACATTTGGTCACTTGATTTTTGACAAAGAAGCCAAATCCATACAATGGAAAAACAACACCATCTTCAACAAATGGTGCTGGTCTAACTGGATGTCTACATGTAGAAAAATGCAACTAGACCCCTATTTTTCACCATGCACAAAACTCAAGTACAAGTGGATTAAAGACCTCAACCTAAAACCAGAGACATTAATCCAGTTAGAGGAAAAAGTGGGGAAGACTCTGGAACACATAGGCACAGGAGACAGCTTCCTGAACAGAACACCAACAGCCCAGGCCTTAATGTCAACCATTAATAAATGGGACCTCATGAGGCTGAGAAGCTTCTGTAAGGCAGGTGACACTGTCAAGAGAACAAAGCGACAGCCTACAGACTGGGAAAAGATCTTCACCAACCCTACATCTGACAAAGGTCTAATATCCAAAATATACAAAAAACTCAAGAAATTAAACACCACCAAACCAAATAACCCAATTGAGAAATGGGGCTCAGAACTAAACAGAGAATTCTCAACAGAGGAATATCAAATGGCCAAGAAACACTTAAAGAAATGCTCAACCTCCTTAGTCATCAGAGAAATGCAAATCAAAACGATACTGAGATTCCATCTTACACCCATCAGAATGGCTAAGATCAATAACTCAACTGACACCACATGCTGGTGAGGATGTGGAGAAAGAGGAACACTCCTTCATTGCTGGTGGGAATGCAAACTAGTACAACCACTTTGGAAATCTATCTGGCGCTTTCTCAGAAAAATGGGAATAGGGCTTCCTCAATTGGAATATACCCAGAAGATGCTCCAGCACACAACAAGAAACTTTGCTCAACCATGTTCATAGCAGCCTTATTCATATAGCCAGAACATGGAAACAGCCTAAGTGTCCCTCAGTAGAAGAGTGGATAAAGAAACTGTGGTACATATACACTATGGAATACTACTCAGCTATTAAAAACAAGGAATTCCCGAAATTTGTGGATAAATGGATTGAGCTAGAAATGATCATAATGAGTGAGTTAACCCAGAGAAGCAGAAAGAATCAAATGGTATATACTCACTTATATCTGCATACTAGCCCAAGGGGCATGTCCCACGAAAGCCTTCACTTACCAGGAAACTGGGACAGAGGGGAAGGCATCCTATTGGACTCTAAATGAGAGACGCATGGGAGAACAGCAAACAAAAGGATCCAGAGGGTCCTAGAAATCTACAAGTAGAACAATATGATAGGCAGATTTGGGCCCAGGGGTCCCGCTCAAACTAAGGCAACCAGCCAAGCAAGTAGGTTTTGAGAGAGCAGCCCAGCCTGTGTCCACATTTTGGGAATGAAATGGTCAGGTAGAGCCAGTAGTAGCAAGGAGAGTCAGTTACTAGGAAGCAGAAGTGACAAATAAGGCAGTTATGTGATCAGCTAAGAAGGGAACAGGAGACAGTCACAGTGAACTTGTGGCACATGGCAAAAACAAAACAAAACAAAAAAAAAACCTCCTTGAGAATATCGGAGGAAGAAATGAGTTCCTAGAAGCCACAAATAATCCTGGCTTGTGAAAGGCAGATAGTATAATCATTCATCCCTTCCACTCATCTCTGAAGGCCTAAGAACTAGACAAAATTTAATTGCACTACAGAGGTCCTTTTGATTTCAAGGGTAACAAAGGACCTTGCCAGAAGGCACAAGAAAGGACTGTGTACACACAAGCTTATCCTTTCCAGTCTTGTCTCATAGAACCAAAGGAAAGGGAAATATGAATTAAATGCTTCATAAAGTACATTTTAATTTCCCCCAGACTAATATTTACTTATCTTATTAATTCAACTCTGTCTTTTAACTGGATCATGAACCCTAAGTCCTAGAGTTTTTCTGGCACATCCATATGCAATTTTCTTCTCTGATATTTGAATCCTATGACTAAAAATTTTGTGACTCTCTCTCCCTTGAAGGGTTTCCATCCAACATATTTTCAAAAGAGGGAAAGTAATCTTTTCTCCAGTATCCTTGGTCTTCATCTACTCTTCATGCTGAACCAGTAGCAGGAAGTACTCAGAAGAAAGAGCACATGCCTAACATTCCTGGGCAACATTAATAACTTAGTTTTTCCCGAGATGAAGATGAGCGGGAAGGGTTGCTGAGGTCCTTCAAATGAATGTTTCACTTATAAGACTTTTAAAAGCAAAAGGAGGAGAGTTGTCCCCGTAATGCACAACAAATTAATGACAGGAAACAAGCAATGGTCACAAAAATAATTAGTTCAATCCTAAATTTGTAGCACTTCATTGTCGGAGTGACTCACTCCTTTCTCTTCAACTCAGTACTCCATTTGCAAAGACAAGAAACACACTCTGACATCTTTCTTCTCATATTTGCCATCATGTTGATTTAATTTCTATTAGACATAAAAGGCAGCTACACTGTGCTTTGTTATGAGGAAAACCAGAGGGCAAGAGAACCATGGCATAGATAGTGCACACAGAGCCTTTAAAAGTGCTCGGTTAAAAGAGTCATGTAACATACACATAATTACAACTAGTAAGTGGCCACGGCACCACACTTTACTTGGTGTAAAGTCAACTTCTGGCTCTTGGTGTCCTTAGGTAAGAGGTAATTATCTAAAAAAGACATGGGTGGTTCTGAAATACTGTATTTTGTGGCCTTAGCAATGTATCGGAAAGAATTCCTACCTATTTACTCCTACCAAGTAGATGTTCTGGGATTCCTGGTAGCACAAGGGGCCCAATTGAAGAGATTCTAGGATTCATAATAGCTTTGATTTGTTTAAAGGTTTCTGACCTACCTAGGAACCTGTGAGGTACCCAGAGGCATCAGTAGATACCACAGGGCCACAGTTGTGGTATAGAGGCTAACGGGGCAGACACAGAATGCCTTACTGTAAAGCCTGGCTCCTCCACTCCATATTGCTGTGTTACTTATCTTCTCTAGGTCTCAATGTCTTTATCTTTTAGGAGAAATGATGACTGTAGCTACATCTCAATAGAGACAATGGGATTAAATAGGAAAGTTAATCACATCCCCAGGTCAAAGCTCCTGCAGCTTCCAGCACCTCACATACACAAACTACATGGAGGAATTTGACACTAAAAAAAGAACCTATGCTAAGAGGAAAATTCATAGCACTAAGTGCCTTTAAAAAGAAATTGGAAACATCGCACATAAGCATCTTAACGACACAACTGGAAGCCCTAGAAAAAAAAGAAGCAGAAACACACAAAAAGAATAGACGTCTGGAAATAATCAAACTCAGGGCTGAAATTAACAAATTAGAAACTAAGAAAACAGTCCAAAGAATCAACAAAACCAAGAGCTGGTTCTTTGAGAAAATCAACAAGATAGACAGACCGTTAGCCAAACTAACTAAAAGGCAGAGAGACAGTATTGAAATCAACAAAAGCAGAAATGAAAAGGGAGACATAACAACAGACACTGAAGAAATACAAAGAATCATAAGATCCTACTTTGAAGGCATATACGCCACAAAATTTGAAAATCTAAGGGAAATGGACGATTTTCTTGATCAATTTCACTTGCCAAAGTTGAGTGAAGAACAGATAAACAAGCTAAATAGTCCCATTTCCCCTACAGAAAGAGAAGCAATCATTGATAGTCTCCCAACCAAAAAAAAGCCCAGGGCCAGATGGTTTCAGTGCAGAATTCTACCAGACCTTCAAGGGCGAGCTAATACCAATACTATAAAACAACAAAAGGACATCAAGGGTATCCAAATGGGAAAGGAAGAAGTCAAATTATCCCTATTTGCAGATGATATGATAGTGTACATAAATGACCCTCAAAATTTCACCAGAGAACTCCTAGAGCCGATAAACACCTTCAGCAAATTAGCTAGATACAAAATTAACTCAAAAAAGTCTGTAGCCTTCCTATACACAAATGACAAGCTTGCAGAGGAAGAAATTAGGAAAGCCACACACTTCACATTAGACACAAGCAATATAAAATATTTAGGAGTTACTCAAACTAAGCAAGTGAAGGGCTTGTTTGAAAAAAATTTCAAAACTCTGAAGAAAGAATTTGAAGATGACCTGAGAAGATGGAATGATCTTCCTTGCTCATGGATTGGGAGAATTAACATAGTAAAAATGGCCATCCTACCAAAAGCAATCTACAGATTCAATGCAATCCCTATCAAAATACCTACACAATTTTTTAAAGACATTGAAAGTTCAATTCTCAACTTCATATGGAAAAACAAAAAACCCAGAATAGCTAAAACAATCTTGTACAATAAAAGGTACTCCGGAGGAATCTCCATACCTGATCTCAAACTGTACTATAAAGCAATAGTAATTAAAACAGCATGGTACTGGCACAGCAACAGGCTGGTTGATCAGTGGAATCGAATCGAAGACCCAGATATGAATCCACACACATACGGTCACTTGATTTTTGACAAAGAAGCCAAATCCATTCAATGGAAAAAGGATAGCATCTTCAACAAATGGTGCTGGTCTAACTGTAGGTCTATGTGTAAAAAAATGCAACTGGACCCGTATTTGTCACCTTGCACAAAACTCAAATCCAAGTGAATTAAAGACCTCAACATAAAACCAGAGACACTAAGTCACTTAGAAGAAAAAGTGGGGAAGAGCCTGGAACATATTGGCACAGGAGACAACTTCCTGAACAGAACACCAATGGCCCAGGCCTTAATGTCAACCATTAATAAATGGGACCTCATGAGGCTGAGAAGCTTCTGTAAGGCAGGTGACACTGTCAAGAGAACAAAGCGACAGCCTACAGATGGGGAAAAGATCTTCACCAACCCTACATCTGACAAAGGTCTAATATCCAAAATATATAAAGAACTCAAGAAATTAAACACCACCAAACCAAATAACCCAATTGAGAAATGGGGCTTGGAACTAAACAGAGAATTCTCAACAGAGGAATATCAAATGGCTGAGAAACACTTAAAGAAATGCTCAACCTCCTTAGTCATCAGGGAAATGCAAATCAAAACAACTCTGAGATTCCATCTTACACCCATCAGAATGGCTAAGATGAAAAACTCAAGCGACACCACATGCTGGCGAGGATGTGGGGAGAGAGGAACACTCCTTCATTGCTGGTGGGAATGCAAACTAGTACAGCCACTTTGGAAATCTATCTGTTGCTATCTCAGAAAAATGGGAATAGGGCTTCCTCAAGATCCAGCTATTCCACTCCTTGGAATATACCCTGAAGATGCTCCAGCACACAACAAGAAAATTTTCTCAACCGTGTTCATAGCAGCCTTATTCATAATAGCCAGAACATGAAAACAGCCTAAGTGTCCATCAGTTGGAGAATGGATAAAGAAACTGTGGTACATATACACTATGGAATACTACTCAGCTACTAAAAACAAGGAATTCCCGAAATTGTGGACAAATGGATTGAGCTAGAAATGATCATAATGACTGAGTTAACCCAGAAGCAGAAAGACTCAAAGGGTATATACTCACTTATATATCTCCATAATAGCCCAAGGGGCATGTCCCACGAAAGCCTTCACATACCAGGAAACTGGGACAGAGGGGAGGATATCCTATTGGGACTCTAGATGAGAGAAGCATGGGAGGATAGCAAAGTAGAAGGATCCAGATGGTCTTAGAAACCTACAAGTAGAACATTATGATAGGCAGATTTGGGCCCAGGAGTCCCACTCAAACTAAGGCACCAGCCAAGGACAATACAGGCGGTAAACTTTAAACCCTTACCCAGATCTAGCCAATGGTCAGAACATTCTCCACAGTTGAGTGGAGAGTGGGATATGACTTTCTCACGTACTCTGGTGACTCACATTTGACAGCACGTTACCAAGAAGAGACTTGATACCCTATGAGCATATACAGGGGGAGGTAATCCCCCTCAGGAACAGTCATAGGGGTGGGGAATAAGGGGAAAATGGGAGGGAGGAAAGAATGGGAGGATACAAGGAATGGGATAACCATTGAGATGTAACAAGAATAAATTAATAAAAAAAAAGAAAAAGAAATAAATAAAAAAGAACCTAACAGAATCCCTTCTCCTTGAAAACTTAGAGCAAAGTCCGAAGTTAGATCCAAGTGTGGCACAAACCCTCAATAAATGCATGGAGCACTGTTGCCAGAGCACTGTAGCTTTCTACTGGAGTTCCAACAACTGTTATCACATGAACTGAAGGCTGACAAGGTGTGTAAGGCATTGTTATAAAGAATCACAGTCGATTTGTATTGTCCAGACACTAACAGTTGAACAGGTAGTAGTCATCTTGGGGACACAAGAAAGCTCATCTAGACATCAAACCACAGGTGTTTCAAAAGTTTAGCAGCAAGAACAGTGGAAAAAGCTGAGCAAAGTGAGAGAACTCTAGATTTTTAGCTAATCTTTCCCTTTATCTAAATCAAACCAGGCCTTGCCTGGTAAACAACAGATGTTGGGGCAAAGAGATCTTCTGAAGAGGGTAAAGAGAGAAAGAAAATGTAGAGTAACAGTATATGACAGTGTCAAGGGTCAGTGATTACAACGGTTGCTTACAGAAGATGAGTTTACAGAGAGATGATGAGGGATGCACTGAAAGATGCAAGCCAATCTGTTTGGCAGATATTCTCTGCTCGGAGTTTTGCTTCCAAGTCCAGCATCTTGTTGACCGGATGTCTTTGACCTTGTCACGACTGTTTTTCGTAAGACGCAAAGAAAGCTACCTCAGAAAATAACAAAAAATAATGAGTGGTTTCCACAAGCTCCTAGTTAGCCAAGCAGATCAGTGATCCATATTTAGACTTGCCATCAATACACACTGATATTAAAACCCAATGACTAAATGCACAAAGCCATATGGACCAAGTAGTATTTTGGCAATACGAGACTATCTTTTGATCCTCCAAGTAACTGTTCCGGTCACATTGCCACGGTGACAGACCATATGCTCATGATGTTATACACACAGAATCCAATAGCTTCCCTCCCACTCTGAATAATAACGAGTCAAGGGTTTCAATGTTAACGACATAAACAAATACTGATTTCCACCGAAACTTACTTAAAACCCACTCTTTAAAATTCTGCAGAAATGAAATCTTTCTCATTTTTGTTTGTCTTGGTTAATTTTTGAATATCAAGAGAAGCATGGCTTTTCCTTTTACATTAAAACACAAAAAGGTCAGGAAAGTATTTCATTCAACAAATATTTAACTGGAACAAGGATCTTGAGGGGAGAAAGGAGAACAAATAAAAGTTCCATGTGGCCAATTTCTAAAATGGTATTTTTACAAACAAATACACCTACACCCAAAGACTTTTCATTTAGTAAAAATGACTCTTCCCAGTTGCTGCCATACCAGGCACTGCAGACAACCATTAGAGCTTATGGTGGGAAAATAGTAGATGAGTTGGGACAAGCTTACAAGTGATGACTCTAGTGGGTCCCGTGTAAGGTAGTTAGTTATTTGGGTCATAGTAATTGACTTATGAGTGTAGGAGATAAGACAGTATAGGACTGTGCTTCTTTCTTTGCATACGCACCTCAAAAGAAGCAATACACTTTATTATTGCTTTTGCTGTAGCTTTTCACTCCTGTGAAAAGTGGAATGGAATGAGGTCAAAGTCCTGGTTCACAGCGGCCAGGCTATTGAAAATCAAATGCTGTTTAACCTGAACCTATTCAGCCAGAAACAAGAGAGGGAAAGGTGGGTTGTTCACTCAATCAGGAAGATCAAAACAGCGCTGCTTTTCTTGGGCCTTTAGACTGGAATAGCAATTCTGGGGCAAAGTATTCACTCCCAAGACCCAAGTCTTCTTCCCTTGGGATTCCATGTTGTGGGAATATTAAGTTTGACCAATCCTATGCAGAGATAGAATACCAAAGGGGAGCAGGAAGTTTAATCTTTTCTCAACCCTTCCATGGCATATATTGGAGTGACCCACTCACACTTTCTCTGATCTCTTTCTAGAAAGTCTTCTTGTACTTCAGAGAATAGAAAGCACACAAGGAAAATAAAACAAAACATTTTCCCGACTCACTTGCAGCTAGAGTTATACACGTGATTTAACTTATGCTAGTTACAAACAGCCATAGTATGAATAGAACATGGAAATCAGATTTTTGCAAGCACTGAGTTGTAGGCAATAGTGCTTTCTCTGTGGAGCACTAAGTGACGAACTTCATTTGTATTCCTAGTATAGCAATAAAGTAAGAGAAGTGAAGTTCAACCTAAAAAGCACCCAGTAAGGTGGTGCTGCCACCAGCCAATCAGCACTAAAAAGGGTTTTCTGGCCTTGCCAGAGATTCTTTAAAATGCTGGTGCCAGTTATTCATTGTCAACATAATGATGTATAACAAGTCCCCCAAACGCAGTGATATAAAAAAGTAAATATTTAGCTCATGCATTTGCAAGGTTCAGTTGGCTTAAGTTTGGCCTATTCTGGTTAGACTTGTTCATGTGTCTGTGGTTAGCTGCAACTCAGATCATGAATGTCTGAGTATGAGGTAGCTGTCAATCAGCCTTCAACTACAATATACAATAACTTAGTTCTGAAGTGCATGTCTCTCATCCTCCAGCAAGCTAGGAGTTCCATGTTCTCTTGGAGATAATGCAGGATAATGAAAAGAAGGAGAAGTGCGCAAGTCCTGACTTAAACCTCCTCATGCATCATACCTATATCTCATTGACCAAAACAAGTCACATGGTAAGCCTCAGAATGGAAAGATGTGGGAATACTCTCCTTTAGTGAAAGAAATACTAAAAAAAAAAAGTCCCATGTCCCCAAGACATTGTTAGCAGTGGGGATCAATGAAACCATACATATCCTACTACCTAATACCGTCACATAATGACATCTGGATAAAGGAGATATAGCTTATTTGGTTATTTCCAACTTCAAAAAAAAACTGAAATGGCCATACTGCATGCTAGTCAGAGAACTGCACAATAAAAAAAAAATCTTGGGAAACAGTTTGCTAAGCAAATGTACTGCTAGAATTAAGAATTACGTAATTCTTTGGTCTGCCTGTCCTTCTGTCCTTTCCCACATACACCTTTTTAGTTTTACTCTTCTGGCCCTTCCTGGCCCTTTTCCTTAGAATCGACAGAGGGAGATTGACAGATACTACATCTGTGAATTTGTTTATTACCAAAATAACAGTAATAAAAGGTAGAGAGCTCAGTGGTTAAGAGTACTTGCAGTTCTGGTAGAGAATACAGGGTTCAGTTACCAACATCTGACACCTCATAACTGCCTGGAACTCTAGCTCCAGGGAATCCACTGTCCTCTTCTAGACTTTGTAGGTACCTGCACATATGTAAAATACATTCTTACACTCAGGTCCACATATATATACATAAATACACATTTAAAATAGCACTGATAGGAGTTCTCCTGGAAAGGAATACAAAGGCATGAGAGTGGCAGCAATTTTAATTGTCACTGTGTGCTCTTTTACTGATGAATTTTTGACTATGCCTTTTATAGTTGAGTTTACTATGTCATTAAATTATTCATTTAATGATATTGTACAAACCCATAAGGTATTATATACAAATAGACTGTGATAAACAGATTCCACATGTACCCAATTGATTTCACTTTCTTGTGGGCTTAGGAACCAGGACCACAGACACAGAAATTCATGTCACTGGTCAAAAATAAAATTGGATTAGTGTAACATTTGATTAAAATAGATTACCATGAATCCTTACTGGCATAAACAAATGCTTGACTAAATGAATAAGTAAGTAAATTCGAGAGAAGTGACAAAATCTCCAGGGCAGAATTTCAAATAAGTTAGGTTGATAATTTGTCACCAAGGAAATAAAACATAACTCTGAATTTCTCAGGTGGGGCCTGTGCCTAGTAACTTGGTTTTCAGTAGGGGAGTAGAGGCAAAGAATTCCTTGAAGACAGTAAAACCTGACAAACACTGTCTCAGCTAGATAGTGGCCAATATAATAAACATTAAGTGACAGTGATTCTGACTGTATATACCCATAGCACTGTAGGATCAGAACAGCCTTTGATCTCTGTGGTCTTCCTCTCCGAAACACACAGCCCCATTCGAATCTTATGAGAACCGTAAGACAGATTCCAGTTGATCTTTGTTCTTCAAACTGTTAGGGTCATCTTAAGCAAGGAAAAAAATCTAAGAAATTGTCACAGCTAGGAGGAATTTGAGAGCAATCAAAGTAAATGTTGTTGAAGAATTCCTCTGCATGGGGTGCTAGAACAGATAAAAGGTCAAACTTAAGGATGTTTTAACATCTGAATAAAAGAAAGACTGTATTCATTGCAGACTTTATTCAATGGTGACATATTATTATTGCTTCATCTAATGAACATGCCATATAGACTAAGATGCTAATGATAGAGTGGGCTGGATCTATGTATATGGAGCTCTTTCTCCTATCTTTATGGTATTTTTCTGTATACAAAAAGTATCCCCAAAAATAAGCTGTAATAAATATCCACTATTAATTCTGGGGAAACAATCTATCGCTGAGTCAGTTAATCGATGCACATTCTGGAATACACAAAAGATACTATGTAAATAATCATGCTCACACAAGCAGAAAATTCAAACAGGAGCCAGGTATTTGTGTAGCCCAGGAAACAGCCGGTCTTCAAGCTGTAGCTTAATAATAAGCCCATTTGACAGGGACTCTGAGATGGAAAAAAACTAGCACACATAAAGTGCATACTAAGTACACGCTAGCTTTACTGTGTGTTTGAACAGCTTTGATTTAGAGGCAATTAAGAAACGGTTTCTTTTCTTTTCCTCATGCTTTAAATTTGTGATATTTCAAGGGCTGGAGAGATTGCTCAGTGGTTAAGAGCCTTTGGCTGCTCTTGTAGGGGACTCAGGTTTAGTTTCCATGCCCACCCCACATGGTAATTTACAACTGTCTGTAATTCCAGCTCAAAAGGAACTGATGTCCTCTTCTGGACTTTAGAGGCACCAGGTATGCACGTGGTACACATAAACTCATGCAGGCACATGCACATAAAACTAATAAATAAGGAAATAAATAAATCTTTTTTCAAAAGAAGATTGTGCTATCTCTGCAGGCAAGAGTGTTCCTGGAGGCAGGAGGCCTGCATAGGCTCTGCGCACAACAGCTCACCCCAGAGAAAAAGCTCTAAAGGAGACAAACCATAGGACACCAAAACCCCACTGTGTGCTGTCACGTGGGAGCCAGCAAAGAGTTACTGTGCAGTGGATGGTTCCCAGAAGCAAAACAGAGTGGAGCCAGGAGATTAATTAATTTAAGGGTAAGACGAACACATCTGGCTAGGAGGCAGAAAATCCAGGTGGAAGTATAGAGACCTACTTGAAAAGGGTGAGAATGAAAAGTCTGCAGAAGCTATGTGAGGTGAGGCTGGGGCCGGGGAAGCGCCCATACCTCCTCCACTTTTCACTGAGTGAAGTGCCACTTTTGTGGCATATGGCTTAGAGAACATTTGGTATTCACTTTATAATTGTTTTCCCCTTTCCTGTAATTTCCTTGGCTCTGCTTAAAGAGAACTAGCTCCTAAGGCTGTTCAGATGAATTTTGGAGTGGCTGTACGACATGGCTAATTTGGTAAAGTATCTGATACGCCAGCATCCATGTGGTGGCACATAGACTTTGAATTCCAGTGCTGGTGAGGCAGAGACAGGTGAAGACTACGTAAAGAAATGAGACAGGCAGACCCCTGGGTCTCCTTGACAAGCTAGCCTAATCAATGTGCCCCGAGTCTTAGTGAGAGACCTTATCTGGAAACACGCATTGGAGGCCCTTTATAAACAATGGTGTGCTGCCTGCCTACAAGACATGTTAGGGCAATGGTGCCACAAAGCTCCAAGAGCTTATTTAACTTATGGCTCATTTCACACGATGAAACCCGTATCTGACGATGTACTTCACTGACCAAGACTAAATACCCCAGGGTCCTAGGGTAGAAGAACCAAATTATACTGATCTTTACAAAAAAAAAAAAATGACCCCTAATGACATTCTGTTACACTGATAGGTCAGTGCCTTGCTCGGCCACCATCACAGAAACTTCCTCTTGCAGCAAATGGGAACAAATACAGAAACCCACAGCCAGACATTGTCCAGAGAATGAGAGACCTTGGTACTAAATGGGATGTCTCCATCAGATCCCTCCGCCTCAGAGCTCGGGGAACTCCAGAGAAGAGGAGGCAGAAAGAGTGTAAGAGGCAGAGAAGACAGAGGACACCAGGAGAACAAAGCCCTCTAAATCAACTGAGCAAAGCCCATATGAACTCCCAGAGACTGAAGCAGCATTCCTTGGACCTACAGAGATCTGTACCAGATCCTCTGTGTATATATCATGGCTTTCAGGTCCTGAGTGTGCAAATGAGTGGGTCACCGATTACTGTGCATTCTCTTGGGCTCTTTTCCTTCTGTTGGTTTGTCTTATCCAAATTCTGTGTAGTATTTTTGTTTTACCTTATTATACCTTATTTTGTTATAATGTTTTTAAGAAATGAATGAATGAATGAATGGATAGATGGATGGATGGATGGATGAATGAATACCTAGCCATTAGGGTAAAGGTTAACAACAGAACTGTTGTCTATACTTGCTGGGAGAAGGAAAATCAATCTTCTCCAATTGAATGGCACAGAGTATACCAACCACTTCAGAGCAGGCCTCATGTTAAGGAGTACTTGAGCAACATAAAATAGACTCCACAGTTTTTGTGTATGTGCTTGTATTTGGTTACTATTTTGTGTTTTTTGTTTTGCTTTGTTTTTTGAAGGGTGTGGTTTTATTTTGTTTTCTTGGTTTGGGGGAGTTTTGTTATTGTATTGGGGTTCTGTTTGTTTTTGGAAAAAGAACTTAAAGTTGCATGGGTATAGAGGAGGAGAGGATCTGGAAGAACTTGGGGTAGGGGAAAATATGACCAAAATATATTTAAATTTAAAAATTGTTTTAAACAATAAAAATGGCTTTTTGGCCTTCATATGTATACCTGCACATGTGCACATGAGCGCACACATTCAAAGGCACATGCAGAATTTAGGAAGTCTATTCACTTGAATAGGAAAAAAAATACATCCTTATATCCACTAATCTTTAACTGAAATTCAGTATTTGCTTCAATTACAATTGAAGGCAGCAAATAAAATGCATACTTATATCTACTAATCTTTAACTGAAATTCAGTATTTGCTTCAATTACAATTGAAGGCAGCAAATAGAGTGACATTAGCAGAACCCATGACTATGTCCGCAAAAGACATCCCAGGCATCTTTCACGTCACATTACAGTACTGGAGATATCATGAAATGCAGACTTTTTTAAGACAGGATTTCACTATGTATCCTTACCTACATAATATTCATCCCAACATGACTCATAATAAAAAAATTCTAGAATAACATAATCATCCATTTATAGGAAAACAGATAAGTATAATATTTGCTTTTAGAGTAAAATGAATTAACTATTGCTATACGGAAGAATACAGACTCATTATAAATAAAATATTGAGTCAAAACTGAATCATTTTGTCACTTATAAAACTCATAACCAATATTGTACAATATACCTTTAAGGATTTTATATATATATATAAAATATATATATATTATATATGCAATATATTGTATACACGTCGTAGCATAAAATAGATGCATTAACATTAGCCATGTTCTAGGTATTGATCTGAGTAATGGATCCATAAAGCCTGACTTATTAAAATCATCTACAACTTAGTTTAATAACACATAAATACTTTCGGGTTTAGCATCCATTGTATGCATGCATACATGCACACGTACACATACACTGCTGACAAAGATGCTGGACTAGCAAGGTGCAGCCTCAGCGAAAGCTTCTGGTACACTCCTCAGCCCAGTGGCTCTTAGAGCTGTCCATTTTGTAATGGATTTTCTCCCTCTGTATTTCCTCCTTTTAGTTAACTAGAGTGGAAGGAAACACAATTTAGTTTTCCTTACCATTATCAAGGGTCACTTCACTGTGTCCTGTCTCCCTCTGTGGGCACTTACCTCTATTTGCCATGCTAGTGTCCTGCCCAGTGCTCTCTGATGTCAACAGTACGTCTGCCACTTTATTGCTAGTGTCAGCACAGCATCCATCTGCTACATTTTTCACTCTTTTGAGGGCATGTGTTTGTGGGGTGTATGGAATATATAATGTGAATGTGGTGTGTGTGTGTGTGTGTGTGTGTGTGTGTGTGTGTGTGTGTGTGTGTCACAGCCAGAGAATAATTCTCAGGAGCTGGTCCTCTCCTTCTGCAATGTACGTCTCAGGGTTCGAGCTCAGGTCATCAGACATGGCTGCAGGCACCTTTACCTGCCAAACTATCTCCCCTAGCCCAACTCATATTTTAAAGCAGACATGAGCATAAAAAACATGTTGTGCCTGGCATGTGGTTCCACAAGCCTTTCATCCTAGAACTCGGGAGCAGAGTTTCTCCATGGCCAACCTGGTCTACATAGGGAGATCTAGAACGGCAAAGGCTACATAGTGAGATCCTGACAGGAAAGACATCTGGAATTTTTTTGGGTAACACAGGCCGTGGGTTCTGCTAATGTCACTGTCATTTATCGCCTGCATTTGTAAGTGCAGTACATACTGAATTTCAGAGAGTTCCTGTTGTCCTAGTTAGGTTTCTATGCCTGTGACAAACACCCTGACCAATAGCAACTTGGGGAAGGAAAGAGTTTCTTTTGGAGGACACTTTACAGTCCATCACTGAGGGAAGCAGCTTGGGAACTCAAAGCAGGACCTTGGAGGTGAGAACTAAAGCAGAAGCTGTGCAGGAGCACTACTTATTGGCTTGCTTGTCAAGCCCTCCCACCTCAACCATTAGCCAAGAAGCTGTCCCACAGAGTAGCCTATAGGCAATCTGATGGGGCATATTTTTATCAGTTGAGGTTCCTCTTCCTCAATAACTCTAACTGGTATCAAGCTAAAAGAAAGAAAGAAAGAAAGAAAGAAAGAAAGAAAGAAAGAAAGAAAGAAAGAAAGAAAGAAAGAAAGGAAAATCAAACAGGACACTGACTCACGTTCAGAATTTCTCTAGAGATTATAGCTAGCAATCAAAATGCTGAATCATAAGGTTTGTAGACTCAGCCTACCAAAATAATGTCTGTATTGGTCTGTTGCCTATTGATATAACAAAATATTTTGAGGTTGAGACTTTATAAAGAAAAATACTTGGGGCTAGAGAGATGGCTCAGTGGTTAAGAGCACTGCCTGCTCTTCCAAAGGATCCGGGTTCAATTCCCAGCACCCACATGGCAGCTCACAACTGTCTGTAACTCCAAGATCTGACACTTTCACACCAATGCACATAGATTAAAACTAAACAAAATATTTTTAAAAAGAAAAATACTTCATCCAGCTTACACTTTGGGAGGCTGAAATCTCAAGATTGGGTAACATATCTGTTTACCCTCTAATGGGATCTCCTGGGCTGTACACAACATGGAGAGAGAAAACAAGAATAGGGCAAGTACATAGAGTGACCTCAATTTATAAGAATCTACTCTCATGATAACTAAGTTTGTCCCATGGATAACTACATTAATCTGTAACTCAATCATTTCCCATTAGATCCTACCTATGGAGTTCCTATAGATTCCAATACCTCTTGAGATCATGCAAACCAAGCTTCCAGCTCCCAAACGCTTAGAAGACACACACAGAGCATGTTCAAACAATAGCAGTCCCCAGATTTTGCTTTTCCAGAAGAACCCCAAATTGTACTCTCACCAAAATGGGTCCTGTTGACCCACATCACTACAAGCACTTTGTGGTAATCAGATTCCATCATGGATTATCACATTTTCACATCATTTAAAAGCCACAAGAATCAGCAAGCGCCATCAGTACAGTTTCATTTGAGGCATATACTATGTCTTAAATAAGTTCCTCTGGGATACAAAGCCTGTAACAAAGGTTTGTACACAGGTTACTTTATTTGGAGTAGAGTTTTCAGTGCATAAAAGTAGGCAGCTGGGGGAAAAGAAAACCAGTAAAGGGATATATTTCTAAGTTATCCACAACTGTAGTAAATTGGAGTTCAATCTCACTTAGACTCTCTGAGAACCTCTTAGAAACAAACTCTACTAAAAATATGAATGAGAATTATATTCAAGGATAGGAATAAAGGGGGGTTTACTTCCAGCTCCCCTCTGACATCAGTCAAGAGTTGAATCTTCAGCTACTAACTCCTTCAGATTACATAACATTTCAATAAGCTCCTGTGTGGAAGTATCAAAGAATCCCTAGTACAGAAAGTAAGGTATTCACTATGATTTTAGGGAAGGTACTACCTGGATATAAACATTAGTCACTAGACTAAAGGCTTGATTGAATGCCTGGCTCTAAGGGAGGAGGATCACTTTTTTCATTTGTGGTTTCTAGCTTTATGTAGACACCAGACGTCACAGTATGTATGTACAAAGTGAAAACAGAAGTAAAACTCTGCAAAGATGGGCCTGTCAGCTTCCTAAACAGGTAAAGGCACTAAGCCTGATGACCTGAGTTTGATTCCCAGACCCTCATGATAGAAGACAGAACCAACCAACACTCGAAAGCTATTCCTTGATGTCCACAGACGCATCATGGCACAAAATACACATAGTTACATAGATAGATAGATAGATAGATAGATAGATAGATAGATAGATAGATAGATAGATAGATAGATAGATGAAACAAAAAAACTGTTTAACTGTCAAGATGGCTCAACCAGTAAAGATGCCTGCCACCAATCCTGATGACCTAAGCTCAGTCCCGAAGCCCCAACGTGGTAAACAGGAGAAATGGCTTCTTAAGCTTATCCTCTGTTCATATGCGAGTGTGCATGTGTGAGAGTGCACATACATTCATACACATAAATAAATAAATAAATAAATAAATAAATAAATAAATAAATCTAGTACAAGTTTTCTACTATCAAAAAGGACAAGGGGAACTAATAGGAGGGGGAAGAGCAAGAAAAGGGAGAGTCAATGGATGACAGGGAATAGGATCAACATATATATATGAAATTTTAAATAAAGTTGAAAAGCTGAGCTGTAAGGATGTGTGCAGTAGACACAGTTAATAAATGGCAGAAATGGGACTCAGACCCATATTTATTACAGTTACAATATTGGGCCTTTGGCACATAGTGTGTGGGCACTGTCTATTGCCTACCAAATAACCATTCTGATTTTGCTTGTCTTGTCGGAGAATGCCAGTTGGTTCTGGTAACAGACAAAGGTCTCCGAAGTGGAATTGCCCCAGAAGTTCCCTGGTACCAGCACAGGTCCGGGTTTATTCTTTACTCGGCTGTGCCAATGAGGCCCAGGCTAGTCCGAGCCAGCAGGTTGTCCGACGGTCTAAGGCAGCACCAGCTATCATGTCTACATTCTCCAGCAGCAGCAGCAGAAAGAAGCAGGAAGAAGGAAAAGGCTCTCCTCTCAAGCATGCGCACTCCCTTCTTCCCTTCGGCTTCTGAGAAGCAGCCCATAGCATGGGTTTCTCTCACTGGGAAATTCTGTCACAGCTTCACACTCCAACTAGCAGGAAAAAAACTCTCTTCAGTTCCTAAGAGAGAATGTGAGGGTGGATATCAGAGGGCAACTAAAGTTCCCTTCTAGGAGTAGAGGGGAAACTACTGGGAGCAGAAGTGTATAAGTATAGATAGGGACAGGAATATGGGGGGGGGGAGCAGAGGGTAAGTTGGGGTGAGAGGATCAACCCAGACTATATATATGTAAGGGAATGCATTATTTTTCATGATAATTTTTTAAAAATTAATTTAATTTTAAAAATTCTATCACAATAGTCATTTGACTCGGGGCGAAACTTAAATTTTCCTGTCTTTAAATTATGAAATGAAAATACCACATAACTCACAGAGTTAATATGAGGACTAAATAAGATAAGATAAATAAAATTGCATGGTGCTCGGCATGCAGAAAATGCTTAATAAATGTTGGCTGCTTTAAATTCACATTAGTGAGTCAGTATCATGAGGACTTGGCGTGGAGCCATCTGTCAGATAACAGATCTTATCAGTGTCCCTGAATTTACCAGGCTTAAAGGTGCTGGCTGCTGACTCATGCCCACAACACTCCTAAGTGTTTGAAGCCAGAGTGTTGGCTTAGTAATTTACAATGAAAAATATTACCATCAGGCAAACGAGACAGCCTGACCAGGTTATCCTCCTCCTGTGGGCAATGAACATGTGGCATCTTAAGGTTGATTGCTGAGTATGAAATCAGGAGAAACAGAATTGCCACAGTTCAAACGTTGAATGCCACTGGGCTCCAACAGTCTATTGTATCCATCTTAACAACTGAGCTTGTCTTATGTAGTGAGTCAGATGCTTAGACTAAAACCTCTTCCCCTGGACAGTGCAGGGAACGCACTGCCAATTCATGACAAAAACAACAAGGGCAAAACGTGGGAAAGCTGGGAAGCTAAACTCAAAGCATCTACGGACTGAGGAAAAGATACTACTTGCTTTGGGGGAGGTAAATGAGTAGATTTATTCTGATAGAGGCCCTATATATCTGGCATGACCTTGGAAAAAGTACAAGGGCAATAGTTTAGCAAAAGCCATTCTTTGTATCTAGTTCCAGAGTAAATGGGGCAATAAAGGCTTTGCTGTGAGGTTGAGAGGATAGATGGTGATGAAGAGTGCATACTGCTCTTGTAGAAGACTCAAGTGCAGTTACCAGCATCCACAGCCTGTAACCCCAGGTCCAGGGGATCCAATGTCCTTTTCTGGTACTTGTATGCACATGTACATGCCCACATGCACACCCATACCCACTCTCCCTCAGATAATTTCAAAAGATAAAATTAAGCCTTTTTTTAAAAATATAAGCTTGATTTATTGAGTTATAAGTGAATGCATATAATGCACAACATTAACAGTAATGAAAAGGTATAAAAAAAATTCCACATTTATATTCATGAGTAGGTAATATCAAAGTGTTAGATATGTATTTTATAAGTGATTAGAAACATCCACAGAAATAAATTTTATGCATGTAACTCTCAAGAAACAAGCCACATGTTTTTCTCATCAGTTATTTTGGAGAGGAGATACTGTTTGATGCAGTACACTGTGAATCTCATGTAGAAATGATGTGACTAAGTAAGAAATTATCTTGAAATACAGTCTTTTGAGAAGTTCCCATTGCCCCTTTGGGAGGCATAGGTTCTCTAGAGTGGTTCATCCTTTTAAAACTGCATAGGAGAAGTCTTACACAATCATCTTTAAGCTGGTAAAAATAGCAAGCTGCAAGTTAGCTCTCTTGTTGAAGAACATGACTACAGAGAAAAATGAGCCTACACATATTCACCAACCTCTACTTCTACAAAACATGTGAAAAGCCCCAATGAAGCATTTTTCTAATCCTCTGTTATATTGGGGAGTGGGTAATCTTGATTTTTTTTTTAAAAAAAAAGTAATACTGTGGGTATTAAGTTAGTGAATATCACAAACTTCACAAACTATGATATATGTGATGACCTTGACCTCGCCAATACCATAAAATGTCAAAACGTGAGTGATCTATGGCTTGCAAAACATCATCCCTAGACAGTGACGTGGATATCGTCTGGAAACTTGTTAGAAACACAAATTCTTGGCCTCTCTCCCAAACTAATGGAATCACAAATTCTGAGATCAGACCCCCAATATCTGTTTCTAACTATTTCTTCATGCTGAGCTTGGTGGCTCCTACACTGTGATAACCACTGATCTACACAGACCACACTACTTAAAAGACAATCAGCAGTTTTCAGCTTGGAGGGAAGGGGACCTGCTGCTGAACCTCTGACATGCACTCTGGTGCCCATGATTTACCACTGCCCCTTGGCAACACGGCCTTGTGGGTCTCATAGAGGAAGGGGATGCATGCTATCCTGATGAGACCTGATGGGCAGTTGGGGTAGGAGGGCGCCCCCAGAGGTACAGGGGAGGGGAATAGGCAGAAGAGGGAGGGAGGGTGGGAATGAGAAGATAAGAGCAAGGGGATAACAATCGGGATGTAATGTGAATAAATTATAATAAATATAATATACATTAAAAAGACAAGGTGACTTATATGCACATTCAAGTGAAAGAGCTGCCATGTTTATACACCAATTACACCATGGGTTAAAATGATGTCTTTTCAAGTTCTAACAGCCAGGGCCTGAGAATATGACTGTATCTGGAAACAGATCCTTTAACAATGTGGTCACATGAAAACGAGGGCATTGAGGTAAGTTATTGCCGTGATTTATGTCCTTAGAAAGTTGATTCCACACCACAGATATGAAGAGCAAGAAGGTGGCGGCATACAAATCAGAGATTAGCCTCCCACGGGAGAAAACCCCCACTGATACTTTGATCTTGGACTTTTAATCTCCAGGACTAGGGGAAAATAAATTTATTTTCTTTATCTCCTTTCCTTTATGGTATTTAGTGTGGCACTTCCAGAAAATTAAAAGTCTTCAAACTCAAGTATGGACAAGAAATTACAGGAGTTGTAAAACACTAATAATACTTGGTTCCCATTCCCAAAAGTCCCAATATTAGTGATCTAAGGATTAGCCTGTAAATCTGGGCTTTTAAAAAGCTCTCGGTGATTGTTACTGTGAAAACGATTGATAGCTACACCAGGCTTAACAGGTGGACCATCCAAGACTCAGAGCTCTAGAATCTAACATCTAAACTGCCAGTCTCTTGATCCTTTCTTATCCAATCTCCCACTGTTTTGTTTCCAAAGTTGGACTTTCTAGACATTGAGGACTCCTACTCGGAGGAAGTCAAGAATTTTATGATGCTAGTGTTCCTCTCATACGTCATCATTTGTTATTTGGCCTTTTATTTTATTTTTCACATGCATGCGCGCGCACACACACACACACACACACACACACACACACTTCCCTTCAGTAGGACATCGTTCACAGTACAGGTCGAGAGAAGTCCTTCCTTCAAGAAAATCTCTTGACCTAAGTTGTCAGCACCCATTTTTGCTATGTTTTCATGGTTCCTCCTGTTAAATTGCCTTCAGGGTCCCTAGGATCCAAATGAAAGACAGATTCTAAAAATCCTCACACTAGGGATCTGGTGCCACAGTAGGAAGCAGCATTTAATTGCTAAATCTCTTGCACTTTTTCCATATCCCTGTATCTCTCAAACCCAATACTCTACTTAAAGGACTAATTACTGAAAGTTTGCTGTGTTCCAGGAACTGGAGGGTATGATTTCTACTTAGTATTAATGGAAGCTATGTAAGATTTGTTTGTGAATGGGAGTATATAAGCTATAGTTTCTGGTATTAAAATATTAGTCCATTTTGCCCCCCCCCCGTGTGTGTGTGTTTGTGTGTGTGTGTGCGCGCGCGTGTCTGTGTGTGTGTGTGCGTGCGCACGCGTGTTTCATTTAGTTCAGAGTCCGTGATGTTCACAGACCCAACTCTGGTGGTGACCTTGCAGACAGAGTCCCGGAATAATACAGGGTTTCACCAAGTAATTGACAGAGGATGCATGCACAAAAGCATCTCTGGTCTCCTCCGCCCCTTGCTTACAAAGCCACCAGCACTCAATGATGCAAGTTCTACCCTGTTGTCCATATCCAATCCTATGTGCTTCCTAAAGGCCTTACTTAGAAACATCACAGTCAGATCGTCAACCCTCTTTAAAAAATCTCAAGATGTGGATTAAGTTCAACATACGAAGGCTTCATAGACATAAGTAAAATGAGATACAGTTTGGAGCAAGAGGAATCCTTTCTAAGTGTGATTTTGCTACCTTGAGTAATATTTTATTTTAGTTGAGCCAACCAATGACACAAAAACAACTTCAGACAAAATATTTCCTAACATTTTAGCAGACGTGTTGGTTAGCTCTCTAAAGCCATCAACAACATCCCTCCCAAAAACCTTCCATTATAGCAGCTAGAAGTCTCGATGTTTCCCTCAACCAGTCTTACCACTAAAGAGCACTTTCTGTGCCCCACAGCTTGACAATGAGATAAAAGGGATATTTGTTAGGAAACTTTAGGGGAAAGTATTTTTTTCTCTGAAGATAAGAAGTTACAAATGGAAAACACTTCATCCCTTTCTTCCCTTAGTTTCTTGTCCTTGAGTAACACGTAAGGATAGCCTATCTGAGGCTGTTGAAATCGTAACAATAAGGCATCGACCCAGAACCCTAACAGTGCTGTACCGCTGTGCTCACCTGCTGTCAAGAGTTCTCTATTTCTAAATCCGCTTTTAAAATAAATATGTGTATCTGTGCGAAATCTATGTTTGCATATATTCATATTCTTTTTATTTATAAAACAGTATAATCTGATGATCTGCACTTTGAATATCATTGAATTATACAGATTATATTATTCTATTCTAGGGGTAAGGAGAAAGTTTGCCCATATAGTATTTGAGAAATCTGAAAGACAAAGTAATCTAATCATTTACTCGTGTTTCCAGCATTCCTCTTCTTTACTAAAGCCCAGTGATAAAAAATGTGAATAAGGCTCATGATAGAGGTATGAAGAGCTAGGTTATCAGAGAAGTGAGAAATATAACTTATTTAAGGGCTTCCTGGAGAGGGGTACATTGAAAGAGGATCATCAAAGACTCCCTGACTGACCATCTAAAGTGTGACTAGTTTTCTTCCAAGAGGTGCAAGAGGGATTTGCTAATATGGTCACAGATTGTAATCCACAGGACAATTTAGAAAATACCAACCTATGATCAGGGGTTAATAAATTATCAGAAAATATTCCCACGTCCATATTTGTCTCCCCAAGGATAAAAGCCAATACTGGGAGGTAGGAGTATTTTGGTACCATACCATCAGGTAAATTTTCAAGAACAGAATAATTTTGTGATGTGATTTAAGACCACCTGTTAATACATCACATCAAACCGAAAAATACTGACAAGCAAGCAGTCAGTTGTCAACATGAGCCTCAGATTCACACATTTAAGCACACTCTGTTACTCCTATGCAAAAACGACGGCAATAATTAAAGTCTATTTAATGGTCATGGAAACATTTGTCTGCTTAATGGTAATGAAGGGAGAAACACCCCTTCCCCAAATTGATTTTTCTAAAAGCAGTGAGCTTTGACACTCCCTTCCCTGATACACTGATAGAGGACAAACTAACATGTAGCTTTGTACTGGTAAATCCTTCTAAGAAACAGAAGAGTTTCTCATTGATTTTCCTGCAAGGGAAATAATAGGCTTTGAAGCATCTCTGAAAACAGTAAATACAAAAGCAGCAATAGCCTACATTTTTTTTCTCTAGAATATTCCATGGAGTCTTTCAATGAATTGTGTCAACATTTTTGTTGCATTAGCACAGCTTGTTCATCCAAAATATTTTTATTCTGCCCGGGGTCTCTTTACAGGTATGCAGTTCTCTCCCAGCTCTGGCGTGTTCTGGGCTAGAAGGGTTCTTTCAAGATCCCAACTCAGGCTACAGTAAAACACCCTGCCACCTTGTTGAATGAAGAAAGCACCCAGCAAAGGATCCCAGCCCAGCTCTTGAGCTCCCCTGTCCTCGCCTCTAAAAATTAATCAGGAACAATAAGGGGGGAGGGTCCAGTAAGCAAAGACGAAACAACCCAAACATACCTTGTCCCATAAACACCGCCATCAAGACATTTGAAGATACCCGGGAAATTAAGAATATGGCTCCAGAGTTTGGTTTGGCTGGGGGTCTAAGCACGGATTTGATATTCTCTGACGCGTTTTAAAAATCTAACTTTCTGTCTACAATAAAAAGAATCAGAGGATTCTGCCAGCAAAAGCAGGCAGAGATACAGACTGGACAACCCCACAGCCAGCACCCTAACACGGGGTATTAAACGGCGAGAACTTACCTGGTCCTCACCTATAAGAAAAGGCGTCTAGTCCAGCCTCAGGAGGAAGTCGCGCTGCCCAGGAGAGTAGCGGAGGAATCGAGGAACTGGAGCCAGCCGCTGCGCAGACCGGGAGAAGGGAGAGAAGTCCCGCGCCTAACCCAAGAGAGAGAGAGGAGTGACTCACCCTCTCGCTGGGCGCCCGCCTTTCTTTCTCCCCGCCCCCAGCAGGTGAAGAGACCTCGCGGGAAGGCGGTCTCAAGCCGCCCCTACCCACAGGCTCAGTGCCAGGCTCCACCAGGTGGCGGCGCCACAGTGTAGCTAGGCACAGCCCGCCAAGGCATGCAACCACCCGCCCACCCTCTGAGCCCATCCGGGCGGGGAAGAGAGACGGGAGCTTCCTGACCTCTCGACCCGACTCTTCAGGTCCCTGTTCCCTTCAGGCTTGGTATGGAACTCTTCCACACCTTCCACGGGCCCTCTGGACTCTGGTATTGCTGAGGCCCTCAGGACCAACCAACCCCTCACAGAAGTCCCCCACCCCATCCTCATTCTCCCCCTTGTGGTAGTAGCACCAGAACCCATAACCCATCCAGCCTAGAGAAAGTGTGGCTGGTTCTGCCAACTGGCTGAACCTCCCAGAGACTCATTCCTCCCCCTCCCCCTGCCACCCCCCACTTTCCACCCCCGGGGCCTCCTGGCTGAATAGAGCCAAGGTCAAACACTTAGTAGCTATTTCTGAGGTACCCTACAGCCCACCACAGACCACACACGAGTTACTCCTGCCTCGTGAGACCTCCTTTTGATACTTTTCTCTTGCAGGTGCCCCGGGGTCCTGAAGGGAACGGTGAACTCATGATATAAACAGAGACACCCCTTCTTTAGACCCTGCGCGAGAGGAGCAACGAAGGCTCTGCCAAACTGAATTTGGAGCTGGTGTTTCCTTGCTACAGCTGGGATGCCCTAGTGCGGACAGAGCCCAAAACTCGATATTACCACCATCAAACAAAGCTCTAGATTCCACCCTGGTAGTAGGTGTTTCCTTGTCAAGGGTCTCTTGCTCTGATGGGGGTTGGGGTGACGAAATTACAAGCCTGCCAGTATCGGACCAAAACTAGGACCAAGCTGGAGGAATCAGCCCATGCCTGTACTCCAAGCACTCGGTGGGGGGTGGGAGGCGGGGAGGATGCTAATTCCAGAAGAAGAAAAAAAAAAACTTAGTGCCATCTCCTTTAGTAGCCTCCGCTAGCCTGGAACTCCCAATGAAGATTAGGTTGGCCTTCACAGCTATGCCTGCCTCTGTCTCCCAAGTGCTGGGATTAAAGATATGCACCACCACGTTTGGCCTATCTTAACTTTTTATTTACAAAAAAATATACTGGGGCAAAGAGGATATAGAAATGAGTGACTTTAGCTTTGAAAGAGCGAGAGGTCAGAGTTCATAGAAAATAAGAATGGGAAGACAATAGAACATTTTTTTCCCACCAGGATGGTGTCCCAGGTGCCATATTTTCTACAGCTCTCTCTGGGAAAAGATGGAAGGGTTGGCCTATTCCGAGCAGTGGACTATCTTCCTCCAACATACAACCACACTACTTTCTCATCACCATTAGGAATCTAGATCTCTCCTAACAGCTAGGAGTTCTTATCATTTCAACTTCTCAAAAACACCTGCACACAGCCTGACAGGGTTAAAAGCCAATGCTTTCCTCAGAGAGCAGAGTGATCCTCCAGGTCCTTCCTACATTTGCTACCTGCTTCTCCCCATTGTTCATCTTTACGGCCATGTCTTCCACATCTCTACCTGCTTTACTGAATAATGGCACCGCCCCCCCCCCAATTTCTCTAGCTTTTTTTCCTTCATTCCACAAAGTAGTGGGGTTTTTCTTCCAACTTTCTTTTCCTCCCTAATGCTTCTCTTTTGGCATTATTTTCCATTTTTATCTCAATGAGTATGCTATAGTTTGGATCTTAGATGTTCTCCAAAAGCTCATGTGCTAAAGAACTGGTCCTTAGCCCCTGGTGCTATTTGAAGGTTTGGCCTAGTGAGGGGATTTAAATTCATTAGGGACATGGACTCAGATGAGAATAGTGGGACCCTGGCACTTTCCTTCCTCTTTTTCTCACTTCCCATCTATGAGCTGAAAATTTTTGCTTTACGGTGCACTTCTACCTTGGGGACAAAGCAATGGGGCCAATTATCATGGACAAGAACTTCCAAAACTCTAGGCCAAAAATAAGTATTTTCATTTTCTAAGTTGATTACCATAGGTATTTATTACAGTAACGTAAAATTAACTAGCATGAAATGCTTAGCTACTTCTTTTAGCTTCAATAAAACTCATACCTGTCAAAAATACATTTTCAACAAGTGGCTTATATGGATGCAAGACAATATATCCTTTTATGCAAGGTGATCAGGCAAATATATTAATATTACTGGAATCATCTATTTATTTACATTTACTATGCAGCATCTGTGAGCTAGGCATTGTGATTTGAAGGAGAGATAAACCTGTTTTTTAGGATCCCAAGTGTGGGATTGGAATGGTCTTGTGAGAGAACAGGTGAGGTTAATCGACTAGAAGACTGACCACCTCGTGCAGGAGCTTGATTGTTGCCAGCTGAAAAGATCCCGTGAACAGACTCTGAGAGGAGATATATAAATGAGCCAGAACTGGAGGCGGGGTTTTTTTTGAGACTTGGGATAGTTTTGGCTGTTCGTTGCTGCGCTTCGTGACGCTCCTAGAGAGAACCGCTCAAGGGAAGGCTTTGGGGCTCCGGCTCCTGCTGAGGTTCTGGGTTCTGGTTACTCTAGGTTCCAGGAGAAGAAATCCTGCAGATTGTGCCAGGAGAATCGTTCATCAGAACTGATATCCTTCTGGTTTTGTTATTGTGTCCATTAATCCTCATTTCCTATTGTTTGGTTAGTCGGGTTATAAGTGACGTATGCTCGGTCACTAAGTTGTTAATAAATTGAGCATACAGTGATTATTCCTAAGTATATCAACATGAATCAGGCAGGTTCATGACCATTAAGTATGTCACAATGGGAGCTGGACAGATGGCTCGATGGATAGGAGAACTTCTTACTCTTGCAGAGGACCTGGGTTAAGTTCCCAGCACCTATATGGTGGCAGTTCATGATCATCCTCTAACTCCAGTTCCAGGCGGTGCGATGCTCTCTTTTGACTTCCGTGGGCACTGGGCACTTATGTGGTACAAAGACATACATGCAAACACATACATGATTATTACCCAGGGTAACCAATCAGAGAATACTGCCTATCATGTCTCAGGCTAGAGTATATTGCCTGCCTTTCTAGCATGACCTGAGTTAGCTAATAAGAATATTCAACACACATATCCATTACAACCCAAGCTGTGTTATCAGAGTCTATTGCTTGCTTGTCCATCATTAATGGAGCTAGCCAATCAGAGTGTACTTACTACTCAACTGCCAATTGTGACCCAACTCAGCCAATTAGAACTCATTAGCTGTCCATGCACTATGACTCAAGATAGCCAATCAGAACAGACCATATATGTATCTAATAGACTCTGATAAGAGATGTAAATATAGTATATTCTGATAGGCTAGTTCAGGTCATGTTCGACAAGCTGATAATATATTCCGATTGGCTGGATCTGAACATGTTTAATAAGCATGAAGAATACTGATTGACTAGCTTGAGTCATGCTATCCAGACAGACACTATAACAGGATTGGTTAGCTTGAGTCATGATGTAAAAGCAAATACAGTTAACACACTCTAATTGTATGGTTTAGGTCATATTTGACAAAGGATATTATTATACCCTGATTGTTGCTTGGGTCACATTGGATGGCAGTTGTTCTGGTTGGTTGGTTGGGATTGTGCTTGAAAGGCAAGTAGTGTACTCTGGATGGCTGGTTTGAGTCATGTTGGACACTTAGGTACTGAGTTCTGATTGGCTGGCTTCAGTTTTGATGAACAAGCAGATGGTATCTATCCTAACTAGTTTGAGTTGCTGGATAGCCAAGTAATGTACTCTAATAGGCTATTTTATGTCAGGCAGTAACTTCTGATTGGATAGCTTCAATCAACTGACAGGCAAATAGTATACTCTGACTGACTAGGCTGGGTTAAGTAGTATGTTTTGATTGGTTAGCTTGAGACATGATGGATAGGCAAGTTGGACTGACTAGCTTGGGTCATGATGAAGAAGCAAATATATTATGGTTGGCAGTTTAAGTCACCCTGAATAGGCAGGTACTATAACCTGGGTCATGACCAACAGTCATACACTACACTCTGATAGGCTATTGTGGATAATGATGGACAGACATGTGTTTATTCTGATTGGCTTGAGTTATGTTTCACAGACAGGTAGTGTGTTCTGATTGGCTAGCTCAGATAATGGACAAGCAAGTAGTTTATCCCAAGAGAAAATTTAGGCATGTGCTCATTCTTATTCATTAATTTATCAGTGTTTCTAGAAGTAAAGGACTTATGTACATAACACACTGTAGGATAGGCATAATTCTTAAAAGTTAAGAGGTTCAAAATGCTGTGGACAAATGCAACATTTCTCCTACATGTATGTAAATATTTGTGATATAAAATGATATGCCGTGCCCTACAAATCTATTATTACACACTAAAAAAAAAAATAACAAAACACACAGTGAAAGCTAACCAGGATTAGAGGGGAAAGAAAGAACTGCAGCAGAACTCTCCAAACTTGTACAACTTTATAAGCAAAGCAGTAACAACACTTAACAGTTAAGATAGCTGGTGATGACTGAAGCAGCTCAGACACACAGCTTGGTGTGTCTAGAGAATGCCTCAGGGGACATTAAAATGCAAGAAACCACCAGAGAAGAAGTCATGCCTTGAAGGAGCAGAGACCATGCAGATAGACATGGACCACTAACTGAAGCTGCTATAGAGTGAGCCCAGGTAAAAGAGCAATGTGTCTGAGGCAAGACCCATGCAAGGCTAAGGCTTATCCTCTTGGAGGGGAAGCCCTGTGTGCAGGGCCTGTCTTTTGAAAAAGGGCTCCTGGATGTGCTGCAGCTAAGTTGAAGGCTTTCTTTTTGCAATTACGTATAAGCTTTCTGTTATTGCAGGAAAATGGTGTATATCTATTTGTTACTGATTAAATATTTATAAAGCACCTATAATCTAATCCTGGTTCATATTTTAAATGTCCAATTATTTGGACTCTCTAATTTACATATTTTTCTAAGTATTTCCCTTGGATTGCAGAAAACAATGTGGACTCTCAAATCAAAGATATATTTACCCCCCAATTTATGCCTTCTAAGATTTTCCAAATTTTTATTTTAAAAATATATTCATTTATGAGGGCTGGGGACTATCTTTTCCAGAGGACCCAGGTTCAATTCTTAGCACCCATATCGTGACTTGCAGCTGTCTGTAACTCAACTTCCAGGGGACCCAACACCCTCTACTCACCAGGCATGGGTGTGGTACACATTCAGGCATAAAACATCCTTGTTCAATAAAAGTATAATTTAAATACTTAAAATTTACTTATTTATATGTCTATTTATGTGCCTACGTGAGTTTATATGTATCACAGTCAAACAAATGTTCTCAGAGACCAGAAGAGAGCACTGGATCCTCTGCAACTAGTGTTTCAAGAAGTTATAACCCTTCATATGTAGGTGGTGGGATGGAAACCCAGATCGTCTACAAGAGCAGTAAGCACTCTTAATCACTGAGCTATCTCTCCAGGTCCCACTCTTTCGTTTTTAGTGGCAAGTCCAAACATCTTAAAGCTCAGGCTCTAACAACCTTAAGCTGTGTCTGAATTTTCTCTTGAAACCACATCCCATGATAAAATCAACTAGCACATCCAGTACATTCTTCCTTTAAATAACATCTGGAGCCTAATCGTTTCTCACGATCACCAGTGCTACCATCTTCCGATTATGTATCAGACACTGTTCTAGGCATTTAGAATATGACAGTGAATCAGAGAGGAAGGATTCCTCATCTTATCCATCCTTATCAAGCCACACCATCAGCTCAGTGTTACTACAAGTCACCTAACTGGTCTCCTTGCTTCTTCCCTTTGTCTCACAGCATGTATTCCCATAGGGTAGCTAGAAAGAGCCTTTACAATATAATCTCATGTATACATTACATATACCACATTATTTAGATAGATGATAGAAGATAGACAGACAGACGGATGGATGGATGGGTAGATAGATTGTAATATTCACAAACATTCGTTCATCTATGAAATGTTTATAAAAACTCAAGATGGACATAAATTGCTTTGTAAACTAATTTTTAAAAGCATGCCCAGGCTACCCCTTGGGAAGAAATCCTCCATTGTTTTTCTATCTCCTTCAGAGTAAAATCTTCATTTTCACAATGGTTAGGTGACTCTGCATGGCGTAGTCCCTGCCGTTGTCATAAATCTGCTCACTTCCACTGCCTCCTTTGTTCACAGGTAGTCGACTCGTTGCAAGAGCACAGTGCTAGAGCTCTCTCCCATGCAATATCACCAAGTCTGTCTCATCTTTTTTTGTTGTTGTTTTGTTTTCTATTTGTCACCTGAGGTGTTCCTTCACCACCTATTTGAAACGGCGACTCTCCCATCTAACTGGTAGCAATCCTTGTTCTACCCTTCCTTCCTTCTTTATTTCCCCCTATAGTTTACATCACTATCTGACATACTAGGTAGCATATTCATTTCTTTCTTCATTCTGTGTCCTATAACTTTAAAATATAAACCGCAAGGTCACATAGTTTTCTGCATTGTTCAGTACTGTATCCCCAGTACCACAAACACATTCAGGCATATGGTAAATGCTCAAGAAATAGTTGAATGCCTATCCTTCCACTATGTACCAGATACTGTTCTAGGCATTAGGAATATGACAGTGAATAAAAACGGAAGAATTCCCCACACCATGTGTGTATCCCATTCACTAAGTACTAGTTTTTTTTTTTAAGTAGCACCTGCTTTATCTTCATTCAACTTATTTCATATGTATAAGCAAAGTTGGTATGCTTAAGACGACATGTGATGAATGTAATTAACATTGTTCTGCAGCCTTCCAATAGTTACAAATTGTATGATTATAACTATGTGAAGTCTACCTAATGGGTTGCTTGATTTTCGTTCTTTCTTTTTCTTTTATGTGGATGGGTCTTTTGCCTGCATGTGTGCCTGTGCACCACATGTGTTCCTGATGACTGAGGAGGTCAGAGAAGCAATGGAGCCTCTGGAGCTGGAGTTATATATACATAGCTGAAAGCTTGTGTATGAGTGCTGCGAATCAAACTCAGGTCCTCTGAAAGAGCAGCAAGTGCTCTCGACCACCAAGGCCTCTCTCTAGCCCTTGATTTTTAAAAATACCTAAAAAGCCGATTTGTCGTTAATTCTGATTCAATTCAACCTTTTCATTGTTGGCAGGTCATTTGATAACGTTGTGACATTAAAGCCATACCAAGCTAGCTGTAAATGTGTCTTGTCATGGAAATGGTTCATTTTTAGTAGTACTAGACATAAAAGGCAAGGTAAGAGAAGTAAAGTTACAAAGAAGCTTCACAGCACTGAAATAGCATGATGGTAATTATGGAATAGCATAGTAGTGTCACGGGGCAGCACATAATTAAATGGCAAATGAAAGAAGGAGCGAGAATGTATTGTGAGCTTAGAGGTAGAACAATTCCTGCTAGTTGGAGTAAGGTCTTAGGGCTGAGTATCATGCATTTCTGCTCACCCATAAAGTTTAGAGTTATAGTAGGAAAAGAATTAAAATTTAGCCTCAACCTCTTTATAAGGAACATGGATTTGGTAAGGGTTGCCAGAAGGAATGAAAGCTATAACTAGTGTTCTTTTCAAATGAGTAGTAGATTTGTCCTTTTTCCTTACTGTCAGGAATAACTGATTCTTTGTATAATCCTCCTATTTTCTTTCTTGGTATGTTACTGGTTTTTTTACTAAAATTTTCCAATTGTTTCACGTGATCTCTCAAAGCCAAAATTTTGTTGCAAGAACAGTGGGCCTCAGGGGGCTGCTATTATGATGGGAATGAACAGGAAAGAACATTTTCTGAGCAGGATTCATTTTGTAGAGTCTGAATATGATACTACCTAACTTGTCACTGGCAGGAAGTACCTAGACTGAAACTGTCCTACTACAGTGGAGAATGCTCAAGCAACCCTGACTGGATGGTGAAGGATAGCTGATTAGCCTGGGGAGTGGATGCATGGAAATACTTGGTAATTTTCCATGAAACAATTCATGTGCTCTTTAAATGTCTATGGCAAGGGCCCAGGATATGGCTCAGTTGTTGCAAGCAGCTATTGTTCATCCATAGGACCTAAATTCAAATCCCAGCACTTACATGTGGTGGTTCACAGCTGCCTGCAGCTCCAGCTCCGTCTCCATGGAATCTGACACCTTCTCCTGGATCCGTGGGCATTCGTCATATACAGCATACGCCCACACAAAAATCAACAAGAAAGTACATACTTACTTTAAAAAAAATATTTATTTATTTATTACATACACACACACACACACACACACACACACACACACACACACTGCTCTGCCTGCATGTACACCTGCAGGCCAGAAGAGGGTACCCAATCTCATCATAGATGGTTGTGAGCCACCATGTGGTTGCTGGGAATTGAACTCAGGACCTTTGGAAGAGCAGACCGTGCTCTTAACCTCTGAGCCATCTCTCCAGCCCCTCATACTTACTTTTAAAAGTTCATAGCTGCTAAAAATGTGGGGTGTTAGGTGAGATTACCTGAGTCTGAATCTGCACTCCATTGGCTCACTGTAGCGTTAATTCTGTGACCCCCTGCTATGTCACCTGCAAAAATTAGAGAACATCTGAGTCATTCACAGACTTACTGTATGGCTTAAATAAGATGATCAACATTAGCACTTAGCTTGGTGCTTGACACAGCATAGTCATTGGATGAAATGCTTAGCTGCTATTAGCTTGTTCTATAAGCATCTCTAGGTAGATGCAGGATACAAAATAAATTGGGGGAACTATTCCTATCTTGAAGAAAGTAATAATCTACCTCAGAAGAAAAGGAATATCTTTTAAAAAAAAATAGAGAGAAACTATAAAATAATTTTATTAGTTAAGGCTCTTTTATTTGCAAGCAACACAAATTAACTTTGCCTCAGTTGTGGAAAAACAAAAGCAAATTAGTACCAGAGCAAGTTCATCATGATGAGTCAGGAGCCCTCCCCAGACTCAAAAGGCAATGAAACTCTCAAGCCTTAACAAGGACAAGAATCCAGTAAGCTCCTGAGATTCAGTATCTATGTTGGCTCCGATTCTGAGTCCTTTGAGTTGAGGCAATGTTGAGGTCTGAATGTTTGTTTTTCCCCCAAATTAAGTGTATTGCAACCTCACCCCAAATACGACAGTGCTATCATATTGGGAGATAGATGAGTCATGGGTGGGATAAGTGCCCTTCGTAAATGAAGCTCCAGGGAGCACCTCGTTCTCCTCTGCCCTGCTGAGAACATACAGCAAACAAAAGAAAGAAAAGCACAGCTGTCCCTGAATTAAGAGGTGCCCCTCGACAGGCAGGCCTCAGATCTGCATATGCTTTGCTCTTGGACTTTGCACTCCTCAGACTAGTTAGCAATAAACTTCAAAAGTAAGGTTACCATTAAGCTTTGCTTGTCCCATTTTTGTTCCAGCTGCCTAAACAATCCAAGATCGCTAGTCAACTAGTGATCCCACTTCAGCTCTCTATCAGTTACATTTCTCACTGCTGTGACCGAGCATCTGACAAGAACTAAGGTAAGAAAGGAACAATTAATGCCGCCCCATGGTTAGAGGGAATACAATCCGCAGTGCCCGGGAGATCACAGCATTGGGCAGTTAGTTATGTGGCAGTTGGTTGTGGCAGTTGGTTGCTTACACCTCAGTGGGCCTGGAGACAAAGGAAGCAGGGTGGGGGGTGACTGGTGCGCAGTTCCATTTCTCCTTTTACCACTTTGACTCCGTCCAGACACGTAGGATGGTGCCACGCACATTGAGGTTAGGGCCTTCCTCCTAAGTTAATTCTCTCTGAAGTACCTTCCCAGGCAAAGCCAGGGATATACCTCCAGTATCCTGGGTAAGGCCAAATCCAATCAAGTTGACAATGAAAATTAAGCATCAGTTTCGTTATCTCTCTCAGTCTCTGAGTTTCTCTCTGCCCCAAATTTCACATTTCTAGTAGTGATGACTTGATTGGCCCTGGTTTTATCTGTCTTATAGCTCTGGATTCATTAATTAGCTTTGCCTCACATGAGGCGTGACCATCTATGGGAATACCATCTGCCACGGAGAAGCCTTCCCAAATGTTATTGCTGCCTCCTAGAATATATATTCACCTTGTTGCCTCTCAGTCTTCAACTTCCGTGTGACCCAGTATTCTGACATCCTTGCTTCAGCAACTTCTCACATGCCATTTTCTTGGCTTGGCATGTTCAGTTTCTTTTTTATTTTATTATATGTATAAAAATTTTCCTGTGTGTACATCTGGGCATCACTTGCATGTATGTTGCCCACAGAGGCGAAAAAAGTGTGCTAAGTCCCCTGGAATTGGTGTTCCAGATGTTTATGAGTGCTAGGAATCAAATCCAGGTTTTCTGGAAGAGCAGTCAGTATTCTTGACCTCTGGGCCATCGCTCTAGCCTCCATATTCAGTTTCTTATTAAATAGCCACATGAATCATTTGTTTGTGTCTTTCAAAGTATATTCAAATGTTACCTGCTCAGATGGCCTTGACTGATAATGCTAACTATAATTTCAATTCCCACCTTACACAATTTTTCTTCTTTTCTCATTCATTAAACTCTGCAGTAATTATAACTTTAAGTGCTAGTGTTAGGCAAGAGATTAGCTTCTGTAGGGACTGACTATCAAACCCCCCGAAAAGGGTACATAACAGACAATAGGGAGTGGTGGTCACTCCACCTGGGCGGGAAGGGTAGTTGATGGTGGGAATCAATGAAATAGCATATAAAGACTATCTATGGTGGTTTTCCAGCTTAGGTCATGTTTTTGAGGGCTGAAGGAGCAGATATCTTAATCTGGCCTGTCCGGGCTCATGTCTTCTGGCTTTGCTCATATATTGGTGGCCAGCTGGATGGTAGAACAATTGCTAACCAGATGATCTAAAACAGTTTTACTCACAATTCTAGTGTTTGGTAGGCTGTCAGTTGGAGTCATCTCTGTTTCTTCTGAGTAGTTTCCTCATCTTCCAGCAGGTTTCCTGGGATTCTGGCATATGGCGGTCTCAGGGTTCCAAGAGCAGTAAAGCAGAAAGCCTTCATAAGCAGTACTTTGAAATTTTCTCCTTCTCGTGATGCCTTATTTATTAATATCATATTCATCAAACTAAGTCACCTAAAATTTGGGGATTGAAAAATAGGAGATTTAGTGCTAAGAAAACAAAGTTATAATGGAGTTTGCATGGGAGGATGGAAGGAATTTGTGACCATATTTGCAACCTACCACCACTTTTTTTCATATTGTATAGTTGAATTTTTGTTATAAAAACAACTTTACTCGTTCCCAAAAGAATGATCTGCATTCTTTTGTACAAAAATAATTTTCTACAATGAATAATACAAATAATAATATTTGCTACAAGAGTAGTCTTAAATGCACAAGGAGATTGTAGAATGATGAGGCGTTGTTGCTTGGGGATGTTTCCTTAAATCAGCACATAAGTTGCCACCTCTATGTGACACAGCTTCCGGTGCACTCTTCTTTCTCCTCATTTCCATAGCACCACTATCTAGCGACTACACAGGCAAAATCAGCGTCCCACATGGACATGGAAATGAGTGCAAATCAACCTAATGGCCTCTCCTAGAGGAAGCATTATCGTGCACTGAACATTTGCTCTAGCTGATATTATATATGCAAATGAGACTTTAATTTTGATATTCTGTCTCACAGACATGGCTTCAATTCAGTGCAGTTCTTCTTATATTATAACATTATAGATGAATCAGCCTCTGTTTTTCAGTGTGTTTAACATTGATAGACAATAAGGCTTAATTTTCACATCAGGTGTTCTCTTCCACTCACCATTTCTTCATCCCCAGTGGAAAGTTTTACTTTAAAGCTATGGACATGATGTCTTGTCCTCCCACGCTCTTTATTCTTTTTCCTTCTTCAACTGTCCTCTGCCCACCTTCTTTCCTCTACATCACTATAGAGTTCTTGTTTGTTAAGATAATTATAAGGATTTATAATATCGCGCTTTTTGTCAACTCTCATTAAGAGGGAAAGAGAGGGAAAGAGAGGACGAAAGGGGAGGAGGGAGTAAGAAGGATGAGGGAAAGGAGAAAGAAGAACAGTAATAGGTGTGGGAGAAGAAAGAGAGGGAGCTAGAGAGAAGACAAAGTAAAAATAGGAGGGGCTGGCTAGCTGCTATATGGTAAACATTAAAGCTATAGACTAGTCCCACAGAGTGCATGTTAGTATCCTTGTCTAACAGCAAAGAAAAAGGAGGTTAAATACTTAACCAAGGACCAAGGGGTTATTAGGTGTTATTTGATATTGACTCCAGGTCTGAGGGAATAGAAAGTTTTTCAAGGCTTAATAAATATGGGCTACGGCAAATACTTTTGAGAATATTGTTTACAACTTCTGAAAAGTAAGCCAGGCATGGTAGCCCAGCCTTTAGTCCCAGCACTTGAGAGGCAGAGACAGGCTGATGTCTGTGAGTTCGAGGCCGGCCTGGTCTACAAAGTGAGTCCAGGACAACCAGGACTACAAAGGAAACCCTGTCTCGAAAAACCAAAACACCAGCAACAACTTCTGGAAAGTAATTAGCATTACTGATATCATGGTCCACCATTTTTCTGGTGACATTGATGAGATTTGGAGCACTATATTTGGTTCTTCCAGAGAAACAAAACCACAAGGAAAGAGAGAATTGTAAACCCATGACTTATTAGGAATTGCCTTATAAAATTAAAGATGCTGAAAAGTCTCCGGATCTGTTGTCTGCAGGCTGGGCCTGTGCATTTCAGTATATTTAATCAAAGGAATACTGAAGAACAAAAAATAAAAATGATCTATTGTTATATAAAAAATGTATATATGATGCCCTAGTGACATTTTTGTTCTGTAGACCCTAAGATAATCAGAGGTGTCGGGGCAAAGAGGACATAAAATGTGGTTTCATTTATAAGAAGTTCAAGAAGAAGTGAAATTCATCAATGGTTACCAGGGTAAGATAAAGTAATATTGCTGAAAGGAAGAGCAAGAAAGAACTGTCTGAGTAGGAGGGATTCTCTGTACCATGTCCTGGCTTGTCATAGTAAGGATTTCTAATTCTATCAAGGTATATGTTTACGATTAATGTATCTGAGTATATGTATGCTATACTGCAAAAAAGTTTTTAAACTTTTATTGAAGAAATAGTCTTCACTTTCCCTGGCTACAAGTTTAAATAAATAAAACCTTGATTACATAGTGGAAATCAACTTGCTTGAGATACCGTCCTCTCATGTGTCTGGATCCATTGCCATATCATATGCATTACACTCGTAAAACAAGTTTATATCCATTCACTGTTGTCTACTTAGCCAAAAGGTCTTTACTGTTCTTCCTCCACGGCATATCTATGATTTATAGAATAGATTCGTAGCTGGCCTGCCATCATTTATGCACTGTTAACCAGGTCAATAGCAATTCTTCTCTCTGAGATGGCTTTGCTTTCTCATAGTTCCTGCCTCAAGCATAATTAAGAAGTCTATAAGTAAGCATTGCGTTAACCTAGAGTCGAAGTTTCTTTACACAATTCATGCACATCTTGCTTATTTAAAGAGATAAAGAATTTGGGATGGGGTTAGGACATGTGTCCCTTTTCCTAAGTGTCCTCTGCTCCCTGACTCGCTTTTCCATGCATCTACTCAATGACCAGACAATGGCAAATGACACCAGAAGACAAATGGAAAGCATTGCCAAGTGTCCCAGAAAAGATAAGGAGAATCACACTAAGATTCTCTACACGGAAACCTTAGACGTTTGTCCTAAGTCGTATTAGAACATACACACGCTCTCATATGAGTCTCTGTGTGCATATCAGTTTCACTGAGACACACTCTTATCATGCAATTTGGTCATTTAAATTGCACAAATCAGTGAAACTTAGTAATGTTCGTAGAGTTATGCAGTCATTACTGCAATTGATTTAAGGACATTTTTTTACCGCCCTTCCCCAGAAAGAGTCAAATAATCATCTGCAATGACTTCTTGTTACCTCCCAACTCTTCAGCTGAGTCAAGTACTAATCTTTTTTTCTGCCCTTCTAGAATTGTTTCTCCCGAGCACTTCAAAGAGATGGAATAGTAGAATCTGTGGCCTTTGTGACTAGCTTCTTTCAATTAGCATATTATCTAGGTTAATATATATTATTCATACTTTATGCATTTATTTACTGAACAGCATTCCATTGTGCTCACATGGCACATTTATTTGTCCTCTGATCAGTTGATGTGCAATTTGATTGTTTTCACTTTTTAGCTATTATAAATAATGCTTCTATGACCACTCATGCAACAGTTTTCATATGAACATGTGCTTTCATTTTTCTTAGGCATGTTCCTAAGAGTAGAATTGCAGACTTATACCAGAATCTGTATTTCAACTATGAGCATTCCAGTTTCCGCACATGCTCACCAGCAGACACTAGAACACACTTGTTTTTATTAGTAGTGTGGTCCTGTATTGTGTATTATTGTAATTTTTTTTTTCAAGACAGGTTCTCACTATATAGTCCTGACTGACCTGAAACTTGTAAAGTAGACAAGGCAGGTTTCAGATTCATAGAGATCCACCTTCCCCTGCCTCATGAGTGCTGGGATTAAAAGCATGTACTATTATGCCCAGTTATCACTGTGATTTTGCTTTGTATTTGATGTTGACCAGCTTTCTAGATTTTCATGTATTTATTGGCAACAGATATAGCCCCTGTAGAAAAATGCCTTAGATTCTATCCTCATGATTTATTTGTTTAGTTTATTCTGAGTTTTTGTTTTGTTTTCAAGAACCCCATTCTAACCTTGAACTTCCTTTGCACTCAAAGATGGCCTTGAACTCCTGACCCTCTTCTTCCTGCCTCTGAAGCACTGGAATTACAGACATGAGCCACCCTTCCCCACTGTGATCATTTTTGTAAGTTTTATTTTTATTTTAATGTTTTTGTATTGGCATACATTAGTTACACATAATAGTGGGTTTTGTTATTACATCTTCTTGCATCAATATAATTTGATCATATGTATCTCATTACCCTCTCTTGTTCCTGTTGCATTCTCACTGCTTTCCTTCCTCTCCCAAACTAGTCCCCCTTCTAATTTTATACAGAGAGAAGCGGGGGGGAGTTTAGTGATTGTTGCTTACATTAGTGTAGTAAGCAGATTGTATTGGAACAAAGCTATGCCACTAGAAAAACTGTCTCCTTCTCCCACAGCAACCGTTAACTGTCAACAGAGCCCCTCCTCCTAGCTACTGTTGACTGTCTATAAATCTTCAGGGAGCAGTGTGCTCATTTGTAGTTGCAGTGTGTTTACATGAGTCTTACCCAAAGCAAAATACAAATGTAAATTTATTTTTACATATACATTTATATTTTTACACATATATACAATAAACTACCTACAGCAAGAAGAACCATGAAACAATCAGGAATTATATAAATGTTACATCCACAGTGATTTGGCTAGTTGTATTTGGCAACCTTGAAGAAAACATCTTTCCTATTTTGGTGTGTCTAAAATTCTGAATGTAAACCAATATCTATCATATCTCATCATTATCAACTGAATACATCTATCTAGACCTAAAAACATCTTAACCCCTAACCAACTAAGCTTAATTGTAAAACTAAACTATCTGGTCTTCAACCCCATCAGAGACTTGGGAAGGAATAAAATTAATTACCTGAGAATACAGGGAGTGTAGGTTAGCAGCTTCCCAAATGAGATGACAGAAAATGTAAATTGTACAGAACATACAAGTGCCGTTTAAGACTTCTTTGGTGTCACAGCAAATATACAAGTAAATTTGGGGCTGTCAGTCATGAAGAAAATAGATAACATGAAGAAAAAAACATAAGAATGCAACCTCAGTGATGCATACATGTATTCTTCCTTCCGTCCTTCCTTCCTTTCTTTCTTTAATGTGTATGTATGTGTATTTTGCTGCCATGTATGTTTGTGCACCACTATCATGCCTGGTGCCTTGAAAGCCAGCAAAGGGCTTAGAATGCCCTGGAACTGGAATTAGAGGTTGTGAGCTGCCATATGGGTGCTGGGAATTGAACCCAGGTCCTCTGGAAGAGCAGCCAGTGCTCTTAAAAGCTGAGCCATCTCACCCTCCCCCATTTGCTATATCATTATCTGTTTGGAAAAGAATTTAACTCCAATCCTACAAGACTGCACATTTCCCTCAAGTATTAACAGCACTCCACTTAATTGATTTTCCTTCAGCTAAAAGCTAAAGAACTGTTAAATTGCCCCAAATTGCCTTCATTTTGTCAGGACTAAGACTAAAGTAGTCAAGAGAAAGTAAAGTAATTTTTACCGAGTGGGTGGGCTCTTGAGAAAACTGTATTTTGTGGGGTTTTTTTTTCTAAAAATTCATAATATAGGGGCTGGAGAGATGGTTCAGTGGTTAAGAGCACTGGCGGCTCTTGCAGAGGAGCCAGGTTCAATTCCCAGCAACCACATGGTGGCTCACAACTACTTGGAACTCCAGTCTCAGAGGATCGTCTGGGGGTAACAGGAATGCACATGATATGCATGCATGTAAAACATCTATGTACATAAAAGGAAATAAACCATTTTTATAAAGATTATATAATTATCACCAAACAGAAACTCATTCAACATAGAGGAGTTATATGGTTTCATATGACCTCATTACAGAAACATTAAAACCTTTATATTAAATTGAGATCTGCTGGCACATACCTTTAATTCCAACAGTCAGGAGGTAAAGGCCAGGAAGAGCTGTGTGAATTTCAGACCAGCCTGCTCTGCAGAGTGAATACATACAGAAACGCATAATGAGAGCCAGTCTCAAAACAGCAGCACCAAACAAACAACCACTACCAAGAAAACAAATGCTTGAATCATAGGCAAAAATTTCAAGGTTTTGTATCTATATCAAAAAAGTCAACGTTCACTTTCTTTTCTCACTGACATGAACCACCAAAAGGAACCTTAAATTGATTTGCACTGGACTGCTTAGTAGCTTGTCATTGACTTCTAAACCTGAAAATACTTTGGCTATACCAAGACTTGCACAGAGAAGTATAATTCCACAAAACACATGGACATCTAAATCCATTAAAGGATCTACAACAAGAAAAAAAATGCTACAATCTGATGTCACACAGAGCCTGAAAGTTTTCTCAGCACTCCACAATGAGCATTCTCTGGGTTACCTGCAGCTTCAGTTATTAACTGGACTGGAACAGCTCGGCCATGAGGCATCTGCTTATTCCTCTCTTACTGTGATTAATTTGGTATCTTCTGGCAGTTTAAGATCTTGTCATTGACATCCAGGTCATCTGAAGTTCCCCCTCAAGACAGTACTGACAAAGGAAGCAACAAAATATCCATCCACCCACCCACCCACTCACCCACCCACCCACTCACCCACCCACCCATCCATCCACCCACTCATCTACCCATCCATCCACTCATCCACCCACCCATCCATCCACCCACTCATCCACACATCCATCCATCCACCCACTCATCCTCACATCCATCCATCCAACCACCCATCAGTCCATCTATCAAACCACTCATGCATTTGCTTATGGGACTGTGCATGTTTTCCCTTACTAAACTACACCTTCAAAGGCCAACTTCGTGATGTCATTCTTTTTACTGGACCCACAATTCCTGCCACAGCTGTTTTATTTATGATAAAACTGCTCCTGAAAACACAAATTTCCCCTGCAATAGCCAGGCATAAACATTTCCCAGAATTTGTTTTTTAAGACTTTAGGATCAAGGAGGTGTAAGGGCCAAGTGAAAGGGTCCTGTCAAACCTGACTTCAAGACTTGCAGTTGCCCCTTGTTCAATGTGATGTCTTGGGAGCATTTATCTTTGTTTCAAGCTTTCTGCTCTATTTCAAGCAGGAAACAAAGTGTGAAGGAATATTAATAAGTACACTGACTGGAGGGGCTGGAGGATTCATCTTGATGCAAGGGCCTAGTATTAACTCCCTGATTACATAGCTTAGCTAATCTCTTCATCTTACCTGTCAAGAAACTGACATTTTAAAGGGTGAAACAGTGGCTGGCAGGATGGTTCAGTGGTTAAGAGCAGTGGCTGCTCTTCCAGAGTACCCAATTTGATTCCCAGATCCCACATGGTAGTTCCTAATCCATTCTTGACTCCAATTTCAGAGGCTTCAACACCCTTTTCTGTCCTCCCTAGACACTGTATACACATGGTGCACATACATACATGCAGGGAAAGCACTCATACACATTCAATTAAAATACAATTAAAAGTGATTTTTTTAAGATAAAAAGGTGATTTGTCAGGCTGGAGAGGTGGCTCCATGCTTAAGAGCACTGGCTGCTCTTCCAGAGGACCTGAGTTCAATTCCCAGCACCCACATGGTGGCTCACAACTGTCTGTAACTCGAGTTCCAGAGGATCTGACACCCTCATACAGACATACATGCAATGTACATGAAATAAAAATAAATTTTTAAAAATTAAAAAGTGATTTGTCCCATGGCCTAGTAAGTATTAGCAGAGATCCGCAGTCTTCAGCACTATTTATTACCTCATACATACTATAAAGTAAAAAGATATATGAGATAGAAAAAGAGAAAGGAACTTTGTGTATGGTCAGTTTGAAAACTGAAAAAAAGGATTGTTTTTATTCTCGGTTAACATGGACTGTTCATGTCCTTTGGTTAAAGTTAAGGACCATAGTAGAATAGAGTGGCATCCAAAATACAAACAAAGCATGTATACACACACACACACACACACACACACACACACACACACACACTACATTTAACAACTGTAAAAAGATTTTTTTAATTAATTCATCGGATCATGCAGCAAGACTTGTCCTGTATCACTAGCCCAGTCATTATGGTAGCTTTCTTAAAAACAAAAACAAAAACAAAAACAAAACACAAAAAACAGGTCTATTTTTTTTTTATTTTATTAATTTATTCATATTACATCTCAATGGTTATCCCATCCCTTGTATCCTCCCATTCTTCCCTCCCTCCCATTTTCCCCTTACTCCCCTCCCCTATGACTGTGACTGAGGGGGACTTCCTCCCCCTGTATATGTTCATAGGGTATCAAGTCTCTTCTTGGTAGCCTGCTATCCTTCCTCTGAGTGCCACCAGGCCTCCCCATCCAGGGGACGTGGTCAAATATGGGGCACCAGAGTTCGTGTGAAAGTCAGACCCCACTCTCCACTCAGCTGTGGAGAATGTCCTGTCCATTGGCTAGATCTGGGTAGGGGTGTAGTAGCTTTCTTAATCTATCTGCTCTCTGTCTCTCTGTCTCATGTCTCATTCTGTGTTTCTCTCTCTCTCTCTCTCTCTCTCTCTCTCTCTCTCTCTCTCTCTCTCTCTCTCTCTCTCTCTCTCTCTCTCTCCATCTCTGAAAAATCTCCCTGGTACTACCTCTCATATAAATCTGCACCCTTTCCAGATTTGTTTCTTTTCTGAGACTAGCTTGAGATAGGCTTTTCATATGTAAATTAACACAAAGCTTCTGCATCCTCTCATTTTCCTCTCCACTTAACACCCTCTCAGGAACCTTCAATAACTTGAGAGTTTCAAAGAATGAAAGGAGAGAGGCTGAGAATCAGACACATTAGCATTGGTCCCTGTCACAGGGAAAAGCAGGATTGCAGGCTGTTGGTGGAAAATTAGCAACTTTGTCTTATTCTTGCTTTCTTTTCTGCTGATTCAGCCTCTGTAGAGAGAAAATGGGGTTATCACAGAGTTACAGTCCCCTTCTACTCTATAGTATTTATATTATGCCCTCTGAATTCTGAAATGAAGTCAAGTGAAAAGTTACAGATCTCCTGCCTAGTGTTATCAATTTGGGAAGAATAAGAGAATCTGCTTTGAAGACAGAACCCTAAGCATGTACTGGGCCTTGGCATTTTAAAAACAATTTCTCCGTTTTCTTCTGTGATTACAGAGGCAAGATTAAAGCAACAACAACAACATCCACCTTAAATAATGAAGGAAGGAAGGAAAGAAGGATGGAAGGAAGGAAGGAAGGAAGATCTAGTTTGTCTTTCCTGCTGAAGAATAAGAAACTTAAAATACAACTGATAAATCCAAAATTACCTAATGGAAAGTGTTTCTTTGAAGACATTTGTCATAGTTAGGATTTTATTGCTATGAAGAGGCACCCACGATCATGGCAGCTCTTATAAAGGAAAGCATCTAATTGAGGCTGGCTTACAGTTTCAGAGGTTTACTTCATTATCTTTGTGGCAGGAAACATGGAAGCACAGAGGCGGGGGGTGGTGGTGCTGGAGGGGTAGCTGAGAGTTCTTCATCCAAATCATCAGGGAGAGAGAGAGAGAGAGAGAGAGAGAGAGAGAGAGAGAGAGAGAGAGAGAGAGAGAGAGAGAGAGAGAGAGAGAGACAGAGAGAGAGACAGAGAGAGAGACAGAGAGAGACACTGGGCCTGGCTTGAGCATTTGAAACCCCAAAATCTATCCAGTGACACATATCCTCCAACAAGGCTATACCTATCCCAACACCTATTCCATACCTACTAATAGTGGCACTCCCTACAAGCCTATAGGGGCCATTTTTATTGAAACCTCCACAACATTCAAATGAAGATGCTAAAAAATAATAAATAAGGGCTAGAGAGGTGGCTCAGCACTTAAAAGCACATGTGTTTTGTTTGTTTTCCCAGAAGACCCAAGATCAATTCTTAGCACCCACATAGATGTTTGCAACCATCTGTGACTTCAGATTGAAGGGATCCAACTCTTCTGGCCTCTGAAGGTATTACTTGCATATGTTAACACAGACATGTACATAGACAGCACTGTGTTTGCTTTAGGGCTTTGTGGTACTTTACATACAGTATTCAAGATATGTGCCCAATTATCAAAAATAAGATATAAATTATTTAAATATTTTTGTTGTTATTTTCTTGAGACAGGATTCCCTGTGTAGCTCTGAAATTCACTATGTAGACTAGGCTGACCTTGAATTTATACTTATCCTTCTACCACAATCTCCTGAATGCTGGTATTACAGGAGTATGCCACGACACCTAGTATAAATATATTTTTTTGTTGTTGTTTCTAGAAGCCAAATGTCCAGAATTCTAAAGAATCATTTATCTCTACAACAATTCCTAGCTCTGTTAAATCCACAGAAACATTAATCACTCATATCATCAACACCAATCTGCACCCACCCATAACTCTGCAGTGGCTTTTTGGACATTCTGGGAAAATGTGCTTCTAAAATAGAACCTACCATTTTATTTTTTAAAGAATGATGTAGCAGTTTAGCATGTATCATACTGGAAATATTTTTACTTCTGGCATTTAATTATAGCATCTAATATAATTTTGAAAGAAAATATTTGGACACATTGCCCATTTAATATAATCATATATACATAAAACAAGTCTCTGATCCTATTACAGGCTCCAAACATCACAATATTTTAACATCAGAAGAGCAAAAAGATTGCTTGGATGTTTATATTACAAACAAGTACTCAAAATAAACATTACATCTAGTTCTTGGCCATATCTTCCTCTGCCTTACTTATCTCTATAACAGTAAATTGTAGAGCTTAGTCTATCAAGTGAAGAAAACAGCCAAAGACTGAAAACTTAAAGCAAGATTGTCCTTTGTAAGACCTGTACTAAGAAAGGTAGGATGAGCTGAGCACAGTGGTGCACGCCTGTAATCCCAGCACTTGGGAGGCAGAGACAGGAGTATCTCTGTGAGTTCAAGGCCCGCCTGGTCTACCTGAGCCCTGAGTCCAGGACAGCCAAGGCTACACAAATCCCCACCCCCCAAAAAAGAAAGGTAGGATGAACCAGAATCTAAGTATCCCCACATTCCACTTTCTTATTAAATCAAAGGGGCAGACTTGTTTTGTTTGTTTGTTTGTTTTTAAAAACAGGTCCTCACTATGTAGCTCTGGCTAACCTCAAACTTACAGAGATCTGTTTGCCTCTGCCTCCCCCTCCCCCACCAAGTTAATGGTCTGGACTATCTCTCACCATCAGACTTTCCTTTGTATGTGTATATATTAAATGCATTTACTTGAATACCTCTGAAAGTTGAGCAAAGTATGGAATCTCCTTTTTTGCTCCTACTGGTCAAAGCCCCTATCCTCCAAGGACCATTTTATGTTTTCCTATATTCTTGACATCGAGCCCATCTGTTGTTATTGTCCCATCATGCTTCTTCCTAGCGTCTGGCCTATGAAGAGCTTCCTCTCTTGTTTTCCATCACAAGAATAGGTTTACTTGTTTGTATTTACATTTTATAAGTGCAGATACAGGTAATGGAAGTTTGTTTTATGTGGAGAATAATAAACTAAATTCTCAAATGTTCACCAACTTTATGATGGTGTATTGGGCAGGTCTCAAAATTTGTATTTTGAGTTTATCATCATCTCTCTTAATGAACTGGTGACAGAGCAAATCCCCAGGGATAGAAATTTGTTACGCTCTTGGGTTTCTTTATATTAAACACAATACTGCTAACTTTCTAGCAATGTGCATAATCCTCTTCATTTGATAATATAATTCTTAAATTTAGGAAAAATGTACCCCTGCCTAAGCTACAGAGTATATATTTTAGCTTCTCTTGCAGCTAGGTATGACTATGTTGGCCAGTTCTGGCCAATGAGATACAAAGGAAATAGTGGCTAACACTCAATTCTCAGGGCTAGATGTATGATTTGTAGTTCTTGTCAGTTTCTGTAACATAAATAGTCCAGTATTTCTGCTTTTAAGCTATGCCATGTCACTGAATGAAGTCTTGGAAAGAAATTTGCAGCAGCATACAATTACATGGTAGTCCTTCTATGCGGACAACAGACATGGAAATGCTCTCAACAGCATAGATAATAGTAAAAACTTCTAAAATATTTTTAAAGACCTATCAAATGCTTACCTTATTTTTAGTAAAATTTGCTCAGTGATGAGTTCATGGGATTTAGTTTTGTAATGACTTTATTTAATAATAAACCCACACAGTTCTTTGAACTTGGACAAATGCCTCAGAGAGTTAATACAAGCAAACTCTGGTACACCCTTATATGGAAACAATGCATAAACTTTGTGCCACATTCTTAAAGAGAATGCCTTTACCTCCTATTTGCCTTTGCCTTGTTTCTGTAATGCAGAAGATAAAAGATTAGTGAGCACCTCTACCACAACAGAATAGAATAACATTATTGGCAACAAGAAAGATGACCACTGGATGACTTCTTTGAGTAGCTAGCTATCTTACATGTCTGTATGTCTCCCAAAATAGGCTTGTCTGTGAGGAAAAAAGAAACTGACTACCTTTCAAGACATTATTTTCCTTTTTATTAAAAAATTTTAAATTAAAATATAATTACATCACGTCCCCATTTCCCTATCCTCCTTCCAACCCTGATCATGTCCCCTCCATCCAATATCATGCATGTACCCCCACTCATTCTTAAATTAATGGCCTCCTCTTGATTATTATTATTATTATAGTATATGCTGCATAAATATATAAATACAACCAGCTATGTCCATTTGGTGTAGTGTGTGTGTGTATGGTTTCACGGATTACCAGTTGAGATTGGACACCTATTTAGGGGACTCATCCTTTGGAAAGGCTGACCTTCCCTCTCTCTGTAGTCATTAGTTGCCTGTGGTTCTTTTACTAGCGGTGGGTCCCCCCTCCATGTTAACATGCCTATTGTCATTGTTCAGCTCTTACTTAAGCAGCCATGTGGTTGAGACATCATGGGTGTAGCTTCCGTATTGTTTCTAGGAGATACTATCTCACACCCAACTTCCTGGTCCTCTGGTTCTACAATCCTCTTGCCTTCTCTGTATAAAGTATACGTATGTATACTCATGAGCTTACATTTATTGTGTATCATTTTAAATAGAGCATTTGAATGAACCAACACTGAATTTACCATCAGAAGTGAGTTATTTCACATCAGAAGAAATACTGAGTTATTTCTTTAGCACTTGTGAAATAAGCAAAAAGACTGATGTTTATAGAGATAAAATAGTAAGTCCAAGTCTCACTCTCAAAAACAAGCGGGCTTTGAACTTATGATCCTCTTGCCTCAGTCTCCTAAGTAGCTGGGATGACAGGCTTACAACACCAGTGCCCACTCAAGTCTTTCTCGGCTGTATGTTACAGAATCATTGTTGACCAGGTTACAAGGACCAGACCAGCACAAAAGATCACATAAAGCTTTGCTTTCCTCCAAAACTCACTGTTTCGGGTGTTTTCAGGTTAGTCACTGTTACTCTTCAGTGTATAGGAAAGAACACTGAGGAAAAACACAAGGACTGAGCGCAAATGATGTGTTCGATCATTTACCCATTCTTACAAGGACAATCTGTGGGCGGGCTGCATTTCCTTTCCCTCTTTCCCTATTTGTTAACACAGACATGCTGGTAGTGAGTCAATTATGACTCAGAAGATGAGGAGAACATCATAGGAGATGGCAAAGCTACAGAAAGGAAGGAATGTGATTCTTTCAGTGATTTTTTGCGCATCAGAGTGCCTTTATCTTTGTGCTATCAGCTTGAGCTTTCGTATGTGAGAGAAAGAAATCTTCCTTCATATGAAACAGCTCAAATAACTGTCTATGTGTTGATCCCTTGATAATTCCGACAGTCTCAAATAAGATATCATTGCTAGAAAGTCTCTCCTTCAGAATTAAATCAGTTGCAAGTCAGGAGTTTGTTGAAACATTTTATGGATCAGCATGATTTTTCTCGAAAAAAGGTATCCTTATGCAATCTCATATTTCTCCTCAAATAATATTTTCATCATGGTAATTATGGTACAATTATCATTTTAATTTTTGAAGATCTATAGATAATATCATATATTTTCATTTTATTTTGGAAAGTTTCAGCCAACTTGCCTTCTTGTCCACTGATTCTTTCCCTAGCCATGTCCAGTAAAATGATGAGGCCATCAAAAGTTTGTTTGTTTTGTTAGAGTATTTTCTATTTCTACTCTTCCCTTTAAAAAAGAAAATAATTCTTATGCTCTACTTAAATTACCCATCTGTTTTTACATGCTGTCTGTTTTATATGCTACAGTTCTTAATGTATTAGCTATATTTTGGGGGGAGGATTTATTCATTTTAAGTGTACATATGTGCAGATGTTTTCCCTGCATGAATGCATATGTACAACATGTGTGCCTGGTACCTGCAGAGGTCAGAATAGGGCATCAGATCTCCTGAAACTGGAGTTGCTGGTAGTTATGAGCCACGTGTAAGTACTTGGAATCCAACCTACGACCTCTGGAAGAGCAGAAATTGCTCTTAACTGAATCTTCTATCCAATAATCTACTTATAGTTATCAACTCTTTGGAAACTACTACACTCGTGTATTGATTTATTATTTTTCTTCCTTCATTCCTTCCCTCTTTTTTCCTTTCTTTTGTCTTTCTTGTTTTTATTTGTGAACACAGGTCTCTTGAAACCCAATCTGGTTTGAGTTCACTGTATAGTTGATAACCTTAAACTTCTGATCTTCTTGTGCCCATTCCTAAATGTCAAGATTACAGGACAGGTGAGATCCACCACATCAGGTTTATGCAATGGTTGAGATCAAACACGGAGCTTCATGTATGCCAAGCAAGTATTCTACCCACTGAGCTACACCCCCGGTCCCATCCTGTGATTGTTTTCATGACTTTTTAGCATAATATTTTTATTGGTTCTTTCAGAATTTCATATCATGCACTCCAATCACACTCATTTTCCAGTCCACCGATGTTTACCCCACCACCCTTGTGACCTCCCACCAAAATAATTAATAATTCAAAATTCAAAAAGGAAAATTTAAAACCCTAAGTCCAAGTTGTGGTATCTATATAGTCACTGGAGCATGGTCAAACTCTCAGTGGCCTGCCCCTTAAATAGAATTGAGTCCTTCTCCTCCTGCATCCCACCAGACGCCATCAGTTATGGAGAGCTACCCCTTCACCATCCTTATCACACTTTTTAAGAGTTCTCTTCAAAGACTTGATACCCTATGAGCATATACAGGGGGAGGAAATCCCCCTCAGGAACAGTCATAGGGGAGGGGAATAAGGGGAAAATGGGAGGGAGGGAAGAATGGGAGGATACAAGGGATGGGATAACCATTGAGATGTAACAAGAATAAATGAATAAAAAATTTTTTTTAAAAAAAGTTCTCTTCAATGGCTTACTGTTTAGGTTCCAACTTTTTTTTTTTTTTTTTTTTTTTTTGAGTGGGTAGCGATAGGGGCTGTCACAGGAGCCTTCCATGTCTCATGTTCTTCTTTCTCAACTGTGAGTCTGCAGTCATCAATATCACTGCAAAAGTAGCTCCCTTGTTCTTTACAGTCAGCAGTGGAAGCACGGATCCTGGGCTTCCACATAATTCCTGGTGGCATTACAGACCATGAATGCAGTCCTCAGGTGCAGTAGGACCATGGACGCAAACAAGGCCCTTGGAAGCAACCCAGACCACAGCTATCACCATGGCCTTGGGTGGCAGCGCAGACCACTCACATCAGCACACAGCCCAGACCACAGGCATCCATATGGCCTTTGGTGATAACATGGGCCAAGGACATCAACATAGACCCTGGTTGCAGAAGGACCACAGGCTTCTGGACATGGATGTTGAGGCCTGTACCACTGGAGGTCCTACCACAGACCTAGTCTATGCTGATTTTTACTCCTTTTAAATATGCTTTGTATTATTTATTAGAAGTCAAACATGATATATTAGTTAATAGAAACATGAGCTATAAATTCCATACTAATCTGGCTAGGAATTGGGCTGTGTGTGATGTTATTTGTAACTGTGGGTATCAGAGCTAGGAAAATTTTTAAGGTATTTGTTTGTGTAATGTTTACTTGTTTGTAGTGCTAGGGATGAAATTTGGGGTTTCGTGCAGACAAGGTGCGCCCATTATCCCTGAGATATACACTAAGCTCTGTCTGTTTTTATTTCTGCCTTCCAGGAAAACACAAGTATCCACACAAACATGGCCCTCAGAAGATTCTCTTTCTCTCTCAGTCCTATCTACAGCCAGCTCTCTACTTAAATGTTCTCAAAATCCCTACTTAAATGTTCTTACAAGTGCAGGACCCAACTTGTTTCTGTTGCATGCAAACAGAGCTGAGCTGTGACTCGCCAAGTCTCACAATATGACCTCCCTTGGCATCTCAGGTCTCTAATAAATCAAAAAAGGTTGGTATTTTTCCTTCAGTTTGTATTTTCTTGCCATAAAGATGGAGCTGAATGCTTCCAAGAGCTACACATGCCACAACTAAAACTAGAAGTCTAAAAGCACTCTATGTTTGACTATTTTGTGTGTCATTTAAACTTTGACTGGAAATTGCAAAGGATTCTTTCATTTAAACATGGAATTGTCCAGGCAGATTCTTTACTTTAGTAGTATGATTTTTTTTTTTTGGATCTTCTAGCAAGCTGTTCATATTTAACCTTGGGTGATAGGTAGGGTCTGTCCTCTCAAATCATGCTACATAAACAAGAACCTTCTGTGAGAGACAACAGGTCTGACTGTGTTATTCCACTCTACAATTTTTTTGGTCTCCTTTTAGGGGTGTTCCATGAATCTGAGCTATATTTTTTATTATATTAGTAAATCTGTAGTGAAATTGAGACAGATTCATGATCCCCTGGAATCTGAATCTGTTGACATAATGGAGTGGGCAGGAAATCAAGGGGATCTACAGTTCAGTTGAGGACTATACAGACCAGTGGGATTGAGGAAGAGGCATACTACGGTGATTACTCAGAAACAAACAAACAAACAAAAAACTTCTGTCTAGCAAAGACCCAGATGGAGTAATGGGTCCAGAGAGTGCTGCCATAGATCCTAGAACAGTCTCACATACCAGCAATACAGATAGACTGGCATTGTGGACTCAGCAATGTAGTCTCGATGTGTGTGTGTGCGGGGGGGGGGCGGGAGCGCGAATCTCACTCCAATAACATATTTCAGTTCCTTAAGAGTAAGCAGCCTGTGTCACTCCAGTCCACTGTTAACTTGTCTGACTTCACTGTCTGGGCCCATTGGCTCAATATTCCATTTGCAGCCATATGGCTGTTAGCACTGCTAGCTTCCCTTTTGCTTGCCTAGCAAATGATCCAAATCCATCTCCACCCACCTGCTCCTCTCTTGTACTGGGAGAGGGGGCTATTTCCTCTCAAAAGAACTTGTCACTGTTAATTAGGGAGGAAAGCCTATGTGGCACTGTGTAGGTTTAATAGACAAGAAAATCCCCCATGGAGGTGCTGTGAAACACTTTGGATACATTGACAAGTTAATAAAAATCTTGAGTCAGTGGCATTTTTTTTAACACACTAGCATGAAACGTGTCACTGGAAAGAAAGCAACTTTCAAGGGAAAATTTGTTAAACTGTGTAAAGAGCTGTGGCTGAGCTTAAACCTCGTCTGTTTCATGCCTTCTGTGCTGATTCACCAGTGAACAACTGGTAAGAGAGTTATGTTCCTCTTTAGGTTCCATAACTTGCTGACAGCATCATTGTGCTATTTGAGAACATTTTTGTTTGAGAAACTTCCTCATCCGGACCACAGGCCTAGGGTTCCAATTGTCCCCTCTTCGACTCCTATATTCATATAGAGCTAACTAGAAAGGAGGAAAGAGGAAATAAGAGCAAAGGGGAGAAGATGGTGTATGCTGCTACCGATGGAGAGATGCGGTGCTCTGGATGAGAGCAGCCAGTCAGGAGACCCACTGATAATCATAGCTTTGAGCGCACTAGACTTGATGTTGTTTGTTTTAGCTGTGCTAAGGATCATTGACTACACAAAAGCTCTCTTCTCTCAATCCCGTCACTGTGTGCCTGCACTTTCCTGATGCTCGACATTGCTTGATAAACCAGGCACATGTAACCAAATGATTCAGTGATGAATTTGCACTTTGTTATGTGACTGGGGAGAGGAAGGGGAAATTATCGTTAAATAAATGACAAGAACACAATGCTACTAGGGTTAGTATGCCAACATGAGAAGAAAAAAAAAAAAAGAACTGAAATCTGAAATTCCAAATGTCTTATGTTCACTCGTATTTACTACTACCATTATTGACATTTTATTACATTTTATTTTTATTGTATGTGTATGGATGTTTTGTCTGCATATATGTCTATGCACCATGCACTTGCAGTGAAAATTGGAAGCCAGCCAGACCAAGGCCCCAGATATTCTGAATCAGGAATTCCAGTTGACTGTTAACTGCCATATGAGTGCTGGGAACTGAACCTATGCCCTCTGTAAAAGCAACAAGTGTTCTTAACCACTGAGCAGCATCTACAGTCCCTATGCTTGATATTTTTTAAGACAGAGTCTCACTATGTAGCCCAGGCGAGCTGGAAATTCACTCTATATCCTAGGCTGGCCTGAAATTCATTCCATAGACCAGGCTGGCATTGAACTTGCAGAGATCCATCTGTCTTTGCCTGCTAAGTGCTAGTGTTAAAAGTACCCAGCATCCTTGACATCATAAATCATCTATTTTAACTGGTCTAAGATAAGTTGAGCTGTGTACATTTATTGCACATCTATATAAGAAGCAGATAGTTTCCAAAGTCATGAATTTCAATAATTATTCAAGAAAACAATATGAATGATTTTAACTAAATGGCTCCCGTTTTCCCCCTTTGTGTCTGTTTATATTATAAGATATTATATTGTTTCAGCTCTATTCCAAACCTAGGGTACAAGAGACTTTGAGACTCTAGGATGCCTTCCTCTGGATGAGAATAAATTCAGCCTAGAATGCTGGGACTCTGTTGAGTGACCAAGAATGTCTTGAATCAACCATCACCAGATAATTAGCCAGCTGATGTCAGATACATGAACATCTCAGCTGAGATAAGCAGATCTCGGAACTAATAGCAAATAGATTACCCAGTAAACCAGGCGCTTTCTAAAAGTAATTTACAGGTGTTTGTTGCCATAGGCATTATATTTTGGGATGATTATAAAATAATATACAATTGATATATACTGTTGATTTTTTTTCTTGAGCCTGTTGCCCTCATTTTCAGGTCTTAAGCACATGTAACAAGGACTGATTTTCACTATTCATGTAAGTCATGGAAAGGCACACTGCTTCTTCATAGCACTAAGTTTTTACATTATTATAATGCAAGCCCCAAATTTACTGAATGATTCTATCTCCAATTCCTTCTTTTTCTTGAAACCTGTCAATTCCTTGGAGTCACTTCTATGATAGACACTCTGTGCTGTTACTGCATTGTTGGATTTTCCTTTCTGGTACCCCTCTACTAGAGTATCTAGGAACATAAAAAAAAAAAGCCTTGAATTTCTGTTCTCCTTTGCAACAAGGGGGCTGATATGACATGGCTCTGTCCAAAGAGGTTAGGGAAGCCCCAGTGAAAGGCTCTCCTTCCTCCTTAAGAGAAAACCAAGGACTCCTCCTCCCTCCTCCCTGCTGGGAACTGAGGTAGGAGGATGCCCCAAGGAGGAGGGAGGAGGAAGGAGGGAGGATGCCCTTCTCTAGGAGCTGATACTGCAAGAATGATATGGTGATGTGAAAATAGTGACATAGCAGAGTCACAGCATGACCCTAAGTCTCTTTTTTGAGATTTTTGTCATATGAGAAAAACCAACTCTTATTTAAATTTCTAGATGGCAAGGCTTTCTGCTGCCCATAGCTGACCTGTCCGCTTGCACTGATACAACTTCCTTGCCATTGTGATCCTTTGGTTTTCATTATCTTTTGCCTTCAGGCATTCCATGCTAAAAAGGCTCCCACTCACTACCTGTCCCAAGGCAGGAATTATAAGACCTTTCTAGAGAAATAGTATGAGTGCAAGTATACTAGGCACTAGATATGTACAATCATGTTAGTTCTCAGGAATGAAGCAAACCTTCCCTCTTCTCAGCTCCTGGCAGCTGTTAATGTTTATCCCTCTAGAAGTTACTTTATTTTTACCTGTGTGTATATGTCTGTGTATGGAATGATGTTTTGCTTGTAGAACAACCGTGCTTACTGGTGAGCCATCTTCTCAGCCACTCTTTGGACTTTATATAAAGGCTGTGTGTGTAGGAGCTGCCCTTTTGTTAGTCCTTTCTTGGAAGCATATAAATATATTGACTTCTTTAGCATCTTCAATGTGTACGCCTCCACCATATCCCTCTAACTATTGCCCTTTTCCTTGCCACATGGCCTTTCAAGTCTAGCTTCATGAAAAGAAGAGTATCCTACGCCTACACTCTTCAGATTCTCAGCAGTGTAGGCTCTAAACCCACCTTTCCAGCCACCTTTCCCGATAAAGTGAGTGGAACCCTTCTGATCTCTGATCTGGTGTCCTGGTTTCAGTCATTAGCTTCTTTTTCTTTTTCTTTTTCTTTTTTTCCTGCTATGTGATAGCATAGGTAACTTTCCTTGGGAACTGTCTATTAATATCCTCTCACTATATAACAAACCATCTCCAAACTCAGTAAATTAAGATGGCACTGATTATTTCAACATAAATCTGGGGGTCGGGTGGGATAAGGCCACCCACACGCAAGGCTAGTCTTCCCTTCTAAATTATTCTTGTCTGCAAAGGCTGTCATGGACAGATGTACTCAAAGATATGTTTTGTTCACTTCCTAGGCACTTTCCAAGTCACTCAAGATTAACTTCCTTGGAATGGCTAAGCAAGTACAGAGAAATCTGCTGGTAGCATCAGAATTTGTTGATGAAACTCAAGGGTTCCTGCCTTGCAACGAGAAAGAAAACAATTGTTTTGTGCTCTGAGTAAGAGGGGAAGCATAGATGTCAAATAATTCATAGTAGAGGTATTGCACTTTTGTTTTAAGATAAACATAGAATATATAGTCATGCCTGCTCTCTCACATACTTCCAAGAGCCCACATGTAATGGGTTTGGTCTCTTGGTAAAATGAAAGTTATATGCTGACAGCGACAAGAATGTTTTAGAGCTCAAGGGCTGTAAAGCGGATGAGTGTTTGAAACTATAACAAACCAGAAGAGAGGTAATCATCAGACAATCCATCCTTCTGTAAGAATCTCACTGTAGATGGAGACCACAGAATCACAGTAGAGGCCTCACTGAATGACTGTTGTTTCCTGAATCAGAAAGCCTTTACCTTTCCACATTTTGTGGCGATTCCTACAAGAAATAGCCAAATAAACCAAAACAAGTCAATGAATCTAGGAGAGGTGATCCCAATGAAAATGCCTCCACTAAGGACCTCTTTTACAGCCAGAAACATTCCTGACACCCTGCCTAATGTCTTTGCTACAATAACCGGCGATTTTGAGTCTCTAAATTCTCCATTACACCAAGCATTAACAAGGGATAAAACGGAGATCAGACTTTTATTTCTATACTGGACAAAAACACCACCTAAAGAACTTATATCCTTTTTCAAGTCCTCTGAATGTCTATGGGTAGAAGATCTTTATTACTTGAACATTTCAGTCAACACACATCACAAATTTTTATATCTTACAATGGCTTATTGAGAAATCAGAAGTGTGTTTAGTCATGTTTTCTCAGCACATTGATCAGCATTTATATCTTTCATATCATTACCTAAGGAAGACGAAACACAACGATGACTGTTATGATGAAAATCTACCAAGCCCATTAATGTGATCGTTTGATTATGCATTTTAAAATGAGGGCTGCTGCCTGTATTCAATAAGCACGTATGACTGAAGCTGGTGCTCCATTGTGTGGAGACTATGACACAAATGCTCATTTTGTTCATATTCAGTCTTCTTTCTCTCTATTAAAAAAAGGGAAAAGGCACTTTGTTTTAAAATTCACTATTTCTAATTCCTCATCTGGCCTATGAATAAGGATTTTAAGTGTGCTTTGACTATGAAGAGGGTCATTAGCATATAAACTTTGACAATAACTGATTTCCTCTCATAAAGCTGCAGAGTTTTGATGAGCAGAATGATTAAACTTAATGAAGCCATTTTATACTTGTAAATACATTGCTCCATCTCTTCCAAAGCAACAAGAATGTCCTTCACAAGGCACGGTAGAAGAATCAGAAAAATTAACAGCTGAGTGGGGCTAAATGGGTCTCCTTGCACCTGTTCTTTTCCTGGGACAGTACTGAACTGATTCATATACACATTTATTTTTTCAGATGCTTTGTGGTTCCCTTCAGGATGATATGGAGCTACCATGGACAAATGGAGTCAGATTCTATAGCCTGAGTCAAAGCATTTTTTTGCCACTAGGAGTCAGAGACTAAATGAGAAAAGGGCATTTTTTTCTCTTCAGAGGAAGAAAACACTCTAAGTCTTGATATATATTCAAAATATATGATGTGTGTATGAAATAGAGCATATAAAATCTATAAAATATTTTAATTACAATAATTTTAAAAGCATGACTCTTTTACAGAAAAATCAGAAGCATGAGGGACAAAGTCACACACAAATGAAGATTTTGTTATGTCTCTATACCTTATCCAAAGATATGTTTATTTTTATCATGTATTTATACTATGTGAAAATGCAGAGCTTGCTGGAAACATAAATGCCATTTTACCATATTCTACATAAACAAATAGTAAGTCATAGTAAAATTGATAGTGGAAATAGGGACAGGAAAAAGAGACGAAAAGATGCAGATAGATATCACATGGGACTCGAGGAAAAGTACAGCCAAGGTAGAAAGGTTCTCTTTATTCCCAACACACACACACACACACACACACACACACACACACACACACACACACACACATGAATTCTACTTAGTTTCTTTTACCTCATATGTCAACCATGCTATCATTATGTAGGCTTTTTTGTTGTTTTTCTTTTTCTTTTTGTTTTTTTCAAGACAGGGTTTCTCTGTGTAGCCTTGGCTGTCCTGGACTCCCTTTGTAGACCAGGCTGGCCTCGAACTCACAGCGATCTACCTGCCTCTGCCTCCCGAGTGCTGGGATTAAAGGCGTGCGCCACCACGCCCAGCCATTCTCTAGGCTTTGTACTCACCTATCTCTGTTCACTCATACCAAAAACATGGCATCAAAGGGCCACAGAAGACAAGAAGGCAAAACTAATACAAGTTGGTTAACAACTGCCTTTCAACTTTGGCATGAATATGTGGCCTGCCACCCTCTTCTCACGTCTCACAGTGAGCTAGTAAAACAGTTCAGAGGATTCCCTTACTCCTTACATGCTGACCTCAAAAGCATTTCATTTTCCATCATCTAACTTTCTCACCCTCAGTCTTTTCATTTCCATCTCCTTTTTCCCAAACCAGAATTTCAGTTATTTTCTTTGATTTCATTTGAATCTTGAGTCTAAATATCCTATCTTTTTTGTTGTTATTCATCACCATTTATGCAGCTTTGAATTCCCAATCCTGATATCAGTCCAATGTCTCTCCTAAAAATGCTTTAAAAGCTCCATAGGACTGAGGAGCAAATGTCTAAAACATCCCAGGAAAGTTTCAGTTCTGGTTAAACCTCCTTGTCTGAAGATGTGCAAACATATATACATATTTCTATATATGTATTAGAGTCAGTGATATGTATAAATAAACATTATTTTAATGACATCTGGAAGCAGAACATTCTTGGTACTGTGGGATCTTCCTGGTTAATCTGGCTTTTCTGTAGATGTGTAGATAGATGACAGATAGATAGATAGATAGATAGATAGATAGATAGATAGATAGATAGATTTCTGTGTGTGTGTGTGTGTGTGTGTGTGTGTGTGTGTTAGAGTCCATGAGACATATAGGTAGACATTATTTTAATGATATCTGGAAGCAGAAAGTTCTTGGTACTCTAGGATCTATCCTGACTGCATGCTAAAATCATTTTAAATCTCTTTAAAAACTACTGATACAGAATATTAGGAAGTAAGTTTTAAAATAGATCTTTTTAATTGTATTTTATGTGTGGGTGCTTTGCTGCATGTATGTCTGTGCACCATGTGTGTGCTGATGCCCCCAGAGGCCAGAAGAGGGTTTCTGATACCCTGGAACTGGAAACAGTCTGTTGTGAAGTGGGGTACATACCTGTGTCCTCTGCTAGAAAATCAAGTGCTCTTATACACTGAGGCATCTCTTCAGCCCTAGAATAATCTTTTAAAAAAAAATCTCAGCTCCTGACTCCACTTTGCAGTCAGGGTTACAACCTTTCTCGTTTCAATACTCCAAAGCCTAATTCAGTAGCATAGCAATCTTCATTGTCAGGACATTTCTCCTCCCACACTGACATTAGTGATTAGTGGGGTTGAGATGGAAGAAAACTTATCCCAGCCTGGCACCTTCCTGCTCCAATAATATCCTCCAGTCCCTTCGCTATTGTTTATTCATGTGCTCCTTAAGTCAGGCAATTTAAACATTAGTGGTCTGCTCTCGATCATTAGCTTGAGTATTAGAAAAATTGTATGCCTTTGCAATTCTTCTATAACAATGACTTGTGCAGTGGAGCAAGGCTCATTCTGTCAAACTGGGCCCAGATATTGCAAAGGCCTTGAGTACATTAGCTAATGTCCAAAAAGCAGAGGGATGATAAAAGCTGGAGACCTGGAAGAGAACCTATAGGGAAGTAGAAATAATGTTTAGAAAAATAAATTTTTATCAATATTGACATAACATATGATAGTCTACTAAATTAATAACAGCAGGTTAAAGACTTAAGAAAGTGACCCATCCCCCCTTGGTTACTGAGTCAGTGTTAAGTATTATTAAAAATAACTGTCAGTGTGCTGCACGTGGTGCTTCACGCCTTTGATCCCAGCACTCGGGAGTCAGAGGCAGGTGGATATCTGTGAGTTTGAGGCCAACCTGGTCTTCAAAGAGAGTCCAGGACAGCAAGGCTACACAGAGAAACCCTGTCTCAAAAGACAAACAAAAAACTGTCAGTGGGGCTGGAAAGATGGCTCAGTAGTTGAACATACTGGCTGTTCTTCCAGAGGACCTAAGTTCAATTCCCAGAACCTACTTGGCGGCTTACAATCATCTTTAACTGCAGTTCAGGGTATCCACCGCCTTCTTTGGGCCTCTTCTGGCACCAGGTGTGTGTATGGTCCACAAACATACATGTCGGAAAAACACTCATTCATATAATTTTTTAAAAAGTATTAACTGTCAGTACTAATGATGAATGTTTAACGTTTGTATTGTAAGCAGTCTTCTGATGCCCACATTCCTGTAAATAGACAAAGGTGCTAGGGGTGGAGCAGCCTGTTTCCCTAATTTGCAGCAACTGTACTCTCTTGTTGCCTGAGCTGCCTTGAGCAAAAGAACTATCAACCTAACAGCCAGCTGAACTCCCCTTAGGCAGGTATCAGCTATCTTGAATTCTCCAAGGACTCTGAGACAAATATGCAAAAGACTGCAGTGAGTGCCTGGGCTTCTGAAGGCACAGCTCCAACAGAGTTGATAGAAGCTGTTTGTATGCCAGGCGGTGGTGGCACACGCCTTTAATCCCAGCACTCAGGAGGCAGAGGCAGGTGGATCACTGTGAGTTTGAGGCCAGCCTGGTCTACAAAGCAAGTCCAGGACAGCTAAGGCTACACAGAGAAACCCTGTCTCGAAAAACCAAAAAAAAAAAAAAAAGAAGAAGAAGAAGAAGAAGAAGAAGAAGAAGAAGAAGAAGAAGAAGAAGAAGCAGCTGTTTGTACAAGACTATTTGCTATCACAGTCTATCATGAGCTCTAGATGGCCTTGCTGTTTTACCTTGCCCAGACAGGGAACATTTCCTTCAGTAGTCTAACAAAGAAACTCTTTTGTTGTTTTGTTTTAGTATCACATGTATTTTTATTGAAAATGTTTTTTATAAAATACATTCTGATCACAGTTTGTCTTCTCTTATCTCCAAGTCCAGGACAGCTAAGGCTACACAGAGAGACATATCTCAAAAAACCAAAACAAAACAAAACAAAACCAAGAAAATAAAAAGCACAAGAAACACACACACACACACACCATAAAAAACACAAAATCAGAAACTATAATATACAAACAAAAGACAAGTAAGGTTTTTTTTTTTTTAATGCCCAAAGTAATATGAGACCAAAAGAAAAATAAAAACACCATTGAGTTTGTTGTGTTGGTCATCAACTGCTGGTGTGTGGGCATGGGGCCTAGCACAGAGACTGTTATGGCTGATGTTAAGGGGCAAGTCCATGACTGGTCCAAAACGCAAGCCTCAATGACCCTACTTAGATCACAAGGCAAGGCTGTGATTGGCCCAAACAAGTGGCTGTGGTTGGTCCAAACAAATAGCTGTTACTGGTTTAAACAGTCCTTCTCTGGATATCTAAGCACATTGTTTAAGCTTACTTAGAATCACCTAGGGAACAGTCTTCTTCTATGCTACATTCTCTGGTGGTGCAACCTCAGGCCCAATAAAGGCTTCTCTAGGGTGGTCATCTTTTTTGCCCACTTTCAGTAGTAAGAAAGGAGCCAATAACAGAAAAAGAGAGAGAGAGACTAGAAATGGCAGAGAATAATGACAGTTATAGGCATTGTCGATAATGTCTGGTTTGGCTACTTAGCTGTAGAAGAGGTACAAATGGCTTGCTCCTGGCTTCCGAGCCCTGACACTGGACTTCCTAACAGCACAGTTTTCTTCCAGCACCAACGTTTTCTTTGTCTTTTCTTTTCTTTTCTATTTTTTTGTGGTAGCAGTAGGGGGCAGGAGCAGGGGAGTGTCTCATGTAACCCAGGGTATTCTCTAACTCTATAGTTCTACATGGCAGATGAGGACCTTGAACTCATGATCCACTTGCTTCCACCTCCCAAGCGCTGGGATTACAAGTGTGTGCCACTACTCCCACTTTATGCAGTCTTGGGGATAGGACTCAAGGCTTCCTGAATGCTAAGCAATTATTTATCAATTGGGCTATATCACCATCCCAGCATTCAGTTTATAAGCCTATGATCCAGCTTCTAAACATATAGTCTGTTGATAACTGGTGCATGGCAGTTGAAAAACCACTTGTGGGTGCTCGCTTTGGTAGCACATATACTAAAATCGGAATGATACAGAGAAGATTAGCATGGCCCCTGCGCAAGGATGACACGCAAATTCGTGAAGCGGTCCATACTTTTTCTTTAGGAGCCAAAACCAGGGTGCCTGACTCTCTTAGGGAATAGTTTCCTGACAACCACGGGCAAAGGACCTCAACCTAAAAGTACTCACCAATAAACTGCTCTCAACGACAGTGAAGGACCCGAGAAGATACCTCCCAATCAGACACATCAAGGTGACTAAAGGCCAGTGTAGAAACATGAACAAAACACAAAACAATATGGCATTTCCAGATCCCAATTATCCCAAAGAAAACTACCTGTGGATCACATACCTGCTAGGAATCCCATCTGTATGTAAGTATCCACCTTCCCCATGTCAAGTCCACCAAGTTAATGCACACCTGCCTGGAGTGATTCCAGCCACATCTGGGTGCTCAGTTTCTTGGCAGCTTGACAGGTGCCTCAGCTCACACTTTAGCTCATGATTTCTGTCCCGGGCAGCAGCAAGTATTACAAGATGTCCTCCCCATGGCCACTGCATAGTAGAAGGCATCAGCCAGCCAGCTGCCTGACAACTGTAGCCAACTGAACAGTTTGTGAGTGATCAGGACAACAAGAAAGGGAAGCAAAAGTAAAAGGAGTGGAGAGCTGATTTTTAAAAAGGTGTATGGACACAGAGAAGTGAATTGACAGGTGCTGGTTGCCAAAAGAGCTCTATAGAGCCGACAAGACTTCAGGGCTAAGGGTCTCAGATAGATAGATAGATAGATAGATAGATAGATAGATAGATAGATAGATAAAATTAAGCACTTCTTCTTGACTACTTATGATTTATACTCAAGTAAAGCAACAGAGTCCTCAGCCAATTGATTAATGACAATTCAAGGATCTTATTCAAATATAGTTTTACTTCTTTTTATTATTACATTTAATTATTTAAAGCATTTTAAATTTTAACTACAGTTTGATGATATTCTTCCACTCCCCCAAATCCTTCCAGATCCTCTCTTCCTTTCTACCCACCCAATGTTAAATTCTTTCTGAAGAAAAAAAAAAATCCAGACAAACCAAAGGCCTAGTATAACAAACAACAAAACCCCTAAAACCTAGAAAACAAAATACAATAATACCCAAAAAGAAAAGAAAATAGTTTTGTTTCTTATGTTGGACATTGTATCTTGATAAATGCACCCGTGTTCACAAAGATAAAGAGTCCTACTTGGGCAAAGTGGCTTACACTAGTAATGTAAGTTCTTGAGAGCTGAGCTAAAACTAACATAAGTCTGGAGCAAACCTGGGATATACCCTGAGTTGCAGGACAGCTTGAGCTCCAGTGTGAAACCCTCCAGTGTGACCCAAATCATTGGGTTGTCTCCCCAGTGTGGTCTTTGCTATGGTTCTTGGGCTTTATAGCTGGGTAGAGCCTTACAACACCATGAGAACCAGGAGCAGCCTAGTTCTTCCATGTCTTGACACTGAACTATGTGCTGTCTTCAGTAATCAGTTTTACCATCATGTTGTGGCAGGCAAGCAAGAGCAATTGCAATAGAATTACTTGGGGGTCTCTTGGAATATCTGACCAATAACTTGAAGACTGATATCCCTTGCCTATTCCCTAGTGCATGGTCTCTGGCAAAGGCATTATCTCACCATTTGGCTAATCAATTAGGTTAACAAATATGCACATATATGTATGTATATGTATATATATGTATATACAGTATGTGTATATATAAGTAAGCTTATAAAATGATAGATTCTTCTATTGCTTTTTCAAACATCAGTAGTGTTATTTATCCCTCCTCATTCCCTCTCCCTCTTTATTACCTTCCCTTACCCCTCTTCAGTTAAGACCCCCATTTCTTTTTCTTCTCACCCTATTATCCACTATCTAGAACTCCTCCCCTCTTGCCCCATGAATCTCTTTTTTTTTTTTAATCATGGAATTTGCTATGAGACTACGTCTCCTACACTCATGGAGTCTCACCAACATGGCTGCCTAAACATGATGTAAACAAGGACAGCAACAAACATGCCAAAGTGTACAGGGGAAAGACCATGAAACTTCAACCCTAGACAAAGAACTACAGGCAACTAAGGTGAGATACCAGAAGAACTAAAACTGGAGTTCAGGGTTACTGGGACAAAGGTTAAGAAATAGGCCTACAGGAGATAATCTGGCCAGCTGCAAAGAGCAGCCCCACTAGAGATAGCGATGCCTAGTGACTGACCCGAAGGGTCCCACCAGAGATAGAGTTGATAAGAGACTCAGTTTTATGGCCACATTCCTTCCTGCCCTAGCAACCAACCTATTTCATGGGGAGAACAAAAGAAGTTAAGCCATGGGCGGTCTTGGCGCCTTTTTCTGCTTAAAGGACATTGAGAGGATGAAAGGACCAGAGATCAAGGCTGTGGGCACTCCTGAGACCTAGCATTTGAGCAATCAGAGCTGAACTCAAGATTCCCCTTGAATTTTACAGCAGTTTTGTGTGTTTTCTGGTTCTTTTGGGGGGGATCTATCTGGGCGTAGCAAAGGAATGTGAGAGTAAAAGAAATAGTCTTCCCCAGGGAACAGCCCAACAATTGGTTATCCAATGTCAAATACTCAGTGGAATGGTCTGAATTTGGATTGTTCATATATTATATATGATTTTCTTTTCCTTCAGACACTGTTTATTAATACTGTAACTCAGGCTGTCCTGGAACTCATTATATAGCCCAGGATGGCCCCAAATTCATGATAATTCCTTTGCTTTAGCCTCTCTATTGCTGGGATTATAGATATTAGCCATCATGACTGGCTATGGATAATATTCTTTTTGGGAAGAAATAGAGTATGAGATATGAACTCCATGAAATGATATCACTGCTTGTCACTGGCGACTGATTACCAAACAGACTTTTTTCTGAGTATAAAAGGTTTCATTCTCCAGGCGGGAATTGATTATAATCAATGGGGGGTGCTGTTGGTAGTAGCCAGTGACTAGAAAAAAGGAAAGGGGAGACAAAAGACTGTACACACACACACACACACACACACACACACACACACACACACACGATGCATGAAGCAAGACAAGCTCCAGTGAGCACATGCCAACAAGCTTCAATACTTTCACACATATACATACATACATACATACATACATACACACATATATACATACATACATACATGCACCACATTCACACATTGGGTGGATGGAGCAAAACTTCAATGAGAAAGCTCCAATGACTTTATATCCATATACATATATGCACATATATACATATGCACATCTGGTGGATGGAGTACACTACACTCCAAAGGATCCAATAACTTGACTTTTTCTCCCACAGCTTATATATATAAGCAACATTTTTTCAAGCAGTACAAAAATCACAATGTGGTTACATTCTCTTTTTCTTTAAGTGAACAATTGCAATGATTCAATGCTTCATGAATTATAGGTGAAAAACAAATTATTCCCAAGAACCCACATACATTTGTAACTAAACAACTTGTTATAGATTAACAAGATATAAGAAAGCTGGCAGACTACGATTTATGGTTACAAAGAAAGAATCAATTATCTTAAAAAGTAATCTTATAAAATCTTAAAAGAATCACAAATCTAAACTTTTATATTTAAAAAAAAAAATCAGCCATTTCTACCTTAAATCCTCCAGGTGCACGCCTACTTATTAGCAGTTTTTATTAAATCATATCAGGAATCCCAGGGTAAAAGTGGGTACAAGAAATTCATCATTTTGATCACCAGCCCATCTTCAGTGAGAGAGTCATGCCAGCCAGTGATAATTTGGGTTTCTTTTCCTCCCCCTAGACTCAAAAAAAAAAAAAAAAAAAAAAAAAGTCCCTAGCTCAACTATTAAGAGTGTGCCTTTAAGGCTACGCAGAGAAACCCTGTCTCAAAACAAAAACAAAAGAAACAAACAAACAAAAGAGTGTGCCTCTCTAAACTTTAAATTGGTCCTCAAGATTTTCTATAGCAGAGCCACTGACAAAACATCCTTACCTAATTTTTAAGAACCATTTAAATCAATTCTGGAATTCTGTAAATCATTAATTCATCTAAACAATATTATTTTATTAAAGTTCATCTTCATATTGACCTGCAGGAAATTTTCCCAAATGAGTGGCCTGTAACCCAGGAAACAGTCACCCCAGACTATAGGTAATGAGGATCTCCCCACGCCCAATCACACCATGCTAGATATATGAGGAATATAGCAGTGGCAAATGTGAGAAGGCACAGCAGCAGCAAGAAGCAATCCAGAGACTATAAACCCCTGGAGCTGGGCCTCTCCAAGGTACACCCATCGCAATTAAGTGTCATTTAGCATCTGGGGTGGCCTGGATTCCACATCCGCTAGACCTGTCCAAGTGCTGCTTGCTTCCGGGTGAGAACAGATGGACCATGAGATTAAAGGTCCCGTTTCTCACTCAGGGGTAGTTTAGAGCACTCAGGGTTCCTGGTCTCACCAGGGGGAGGTGGAAAAAGAGTTTTACATCAAGTTTAAGTTAGATCTTTTAGAATGAGATTGTTACTATTAGATGGCAGTGGAGACTTGGAAGCTCCACAAGCCAGTTATGATACCAAAGTATTTCAGCCCTTTGTCAAGCTGCTGTGCTAAGCTTGGCAAAGGAAGCAGGCAGATGTTTGAAATCAGCCCTAAGGGGGTCTGGTGAGAAACAGGCCCAGTAGTGTTTCACCAGCTGTGTCACACACCTGAGGAGATCTGGGGGGGTGGGGGTGTCCCCAGATCAGGCAAAAAAGAGAACCCCACTGAGAAAGGGAGTCCATCACTGTATATCGAGCTCAGAGGTTATCCGGAAGCTCCAGACTCCAGCCTTAGAATGCGGGGTTCCACACTTGAGCAAAATGGTGGGGTCTTCTCCAGGAAGCTCACTTGCCCACTGAAGCTCCTCCTACATGACGTCCGCCAGTTAGGGGTAGAACTTTGTGTCCACTTCCTTTTCTTACTCCTGAAATCTTCAGGATAATTTTTAGTTTTTTGTTTGTTTGTTTGTTTTGTTTTGTTTTTTGGGTTTTTGTTTTGGTTTTGGTTTTGGTTTTGGTTTTGGTTTTTTGAGACAGGGTCTCTCTGTGTATGTAGCCCTGGCTGTTCTGGACTCCCTTTGTAGACCAGACTGGCCTCGAACTCAGGTCCATCCACCTGCCTCTGCCTCCCGAGTGCTGGGATTAAAGGCGTGCACCACCACGCCCGGCAATTTTTAGTTTTTTTATTTGATCGTTTTTCTGTGTGTAGCCTTGGCTGTCCTGAACTCGCTTTGTAGACCAGGCTGGCCTCGAAATCACAGCGATCCAGCTGCCTCTGCCTCCCTGACTGCTGGATTCCAGGCATACGCCATTGCACTCAACTTCGGGCCAATTTTTAATTAATTAATTTTGAGAAAAGGTCTCACTATGTAGCCATAGCTGGCATGGAATTTTCTAGGTAGACTAGGGTGACCTCAAACTCACAGAAATATACCTGACTCTAATTCCCAAATGCTGAGATTAAAGGTGTATGCCACACCCAGCCTGTAGCATTGTTTTTTTTTTTTTTCCGATTTATTTTATGTGTATGAGTATTTTGCCTGACTGTATGTCTATGTGGTGTCTATGCACCATGTGAGTGCCTAGTGCCCACAGAGTTAAGAAGAGGGCATTGGATCCCTTGGAATGGAGTTACATATTGTTATAAATCACCAAATAGGTGATGGGAACTGAACTTGGGTCTTTTGCAAGAGTACGAAGTGCTCTTAACCTCTGAGCTGTCTCTACAACCCCTAGAACCACTTAAAAAAAAAAAAAAAAACGCCAGTTAAACCTCCAGCTTTGTCTCTGCTACTAGAGATGCCATCCTTGTAAGTTCAGCAGTTTTGTTTGTTTGTTGTCACTGTGGTTTCTACTTGTAGAGATTCAATCTGGATTTGTAAAATAGTTTCCAACAATTGAATTGAATACTCAATCTTGTCTTTTATATCTTTGAATATAACAAGCATAGTCATTTTAAAGTCACTCTGAAAACTTGTACCATCTAGATCCCTAATGGGCTGTTTCCATTGCCCGCTGGTTATGATAATGTGAGTTTATGTGTCTACTTGTGTTTTATTGTGCACTTAAGGTATGTGAAAACTATGAATCTTCTTTGTAGCCTTTTTGGACAATGTGTCTATGGTCCAGAAAGAATTGTTTTGTTTTGTCTTAAGACAACTGCCTAGAGGCATTAGCAGACTTGGACGACCTTAAACCAACTGCAGGGGCTGAAGTGATTTAATACTGAGCTTTGGTAACTTCACAGTCAAGCTCTGGGGTTTTATTCTTAGCTTTTAATCCTTATGGTTTCTTTCAACCCAACGTATGATTTCTTTCCAGAATTCCCTTCCTTGGCGAGCCATGAATCTAGCTATCTTATGTCTTAGCCCATAAGTACTTTCTCAACACCAGCTGGAAAACTCATTCAAATGCCACGCTCTAAGTGCTTCCCAAGCTTTTATCATTTGAAATCTTCAATTCCCTTCAGCAGTCTTCATTACATTTTGCCCAGTCAAAAATTGTTAGTGAAAAAGTTGATACTCATTCCTTAGATGACCATTAGATATAGAAAATGGGTTTAAATGCTTTATTAGGTTAACACCTATGAGGAAGATTTCCTAACAACAACTGGAGACATACTTGTGATTCTACTAGTCAGGAGTATGGGACAAGAGAACATGAGTTCCAGGCCAGCCTGGACTACAGATAGACTCCCTTTAAAACCACAGCCACAAAATTCAAACAAGCAAAATTGTTAGGGTAATAGAACTATTTAAAAATTGCCAGTATATGTTACATATCTATAATCCCAGGACTCTAGAAGCTGAGGTTGGAGGATTATGAGGTCTAGTCCAGCCTGGGTTTCATAAGTGAGACCTTGTTTCAAAAAAGGAACAAACAAACAAATAAACAAAACTACTTGAGCAAGAATTGTTTATAAACATTGATAGCCTAAAATCAGATATAAAATACGTTTAGAAAAGCAAAACCCAAGGTTTAACTAAAACATTTTAAATATTTTACTGGAAATATTTTAAAAATTTATTTTAACACCTTTTCTACTTTATTTTTTCCACGCAACCATATAAATAATTTTAAGGCTAGATGAACACATATGTATGGTTAAGTAAGCTTATATTATGTTTCTCTGCAGTTTTTTGAAACACTCATACATATAGTTTCAATGAGGATATGCCGCACTCGGGTGATAATCTTCGCTGCAGAGCCACAGACTATACAACAGAAAATCCCAGTGGAGGCCAGAGGTCAACACTGTTGTCTCCCTCAACTGCTCACCATCTTATTTGCAAGAGAGACTCACTCCCCAAGACCTGGGAATCACCATGTATGACAAGCAAACTCCAGAGATCCTACTATCTCTGGCTCCTCACCAGAGATTACTTATTAAACCATATCCCCTCCTCCATATCCAGTTTTGGATAGAATTCACTATTCACAATAAACAAATAAATCACTCACCATAGGTTTTTCCTGCCTGTTCTATACAACAGGGAACCAACCACATGGCCAAATCATGACCAATTGGAACCAAGGAGAAGACGCCTGGGGAGTAGAAAAATGTTGCCAATGTTCTGCATACAGTAGTGTATTAAGGTGGAAGGCACAAAGACCCTATAAAAGCTTTTGAGCACCTAAGTTAATCAGTATCTTATTTGGTTCTTATAACTAGTCATAAAATAGATGGTTTTGTTTGTTTATCATATGGGAAAACTGAACCTGTGGTGGTGGGGGGGAGGCGGGTTATATTGTTCAAAGTCAGTAACTAGTACACGGAGAAATCAAAGTTACTTGCTCAGTTGTTACACTCATTTGCTGGATAACTGTGGATGCATGAATTTTGTGCACAGGACCACAGTAGTAAACCTTAACCACTTGTGCTGAGTCTGGACTGGCTGGCACAAGGTCACCCTTACAAATCCCCATGGATGTCATTCCAGCTCTTAACATACACTCCTTATTTCTGGAAGACTAGCCTGGTCTGTAGTGCGCACTAGGCCCAGGAGGCCCCCTTATCTCTGCTAAGGGGCTCAACCCAACGAGGGCCCCGCCTCCCTTTCCTAGGAATGCGGACCCACAAAAGATCCCGGCAAGGTTGTTCGGCAGCAACGGAAAGGCAGGGCCTACGTAAACAAAAACCTTGGGCCCTAAATGGGGGCGGGGCCTCCCCGGAGGCCAGTGCGCGGCCGCGAAGCTCGACCAGCGCTTTGCTCCGCCCCCGGGGACTGCCAAAGCCACCATGGAGGAGTACCACCGGCCCTGCGACGAGGTACCGCCCCTCTGGCTCCAGGAAGAGCCCCTCGGCCTTACCCGTTTGGCTGTGGGTATACTGCTGGGTGGTCTCTTAATGCTAGGAGAGTTACTCTGCAGAGTCCCTAGAGCCTGGGTCTGCTCCGCGGGTCGGGGATCCTTCTTGCCCTTAGGCGTCTCTCTCTCCCAACCCCCCAGATCCTGAGGGTGAACAGATCATCGCGATGGCCTGGGTGACCAAAAGCGCTTGGGGTGGGGGTGAAGGGGGACAGTCGTCAGGGTCTGCGAGGAGCGGGTGGGTGTTGGGATGCGTGAGCGGGCGTTGGCGAGCCCCGCCCGCTTGCAATCCTGGCCTGGGAAACCGGTCTTCTGTTTCCTCCACCCTTTTTGGTCTCCTTGAGCTGGTGCTGCAAGGTGGCTCTGGTCCTGGGAGCAACCCCCAGGACCAGCTAGAGGAAGTGCTTTATGGATTAAGAGCCCTTGCTCACTGATTCAGGTTTCCCTCAGCCTCAACAGAACACGACCATGTCGGTTATTTTCCTGTTAAGGACAGGGACTTGGACTTGTCGTGGCGACCAAGTTAGAGACCCCAAGTTAAAACTGCTAGGAATGACAGGTGTTCCATTTGAACCCAGGTCTCTGGCTTCACACTTCAGCCCTTGTTTCAAGCACTTGGAGGCTGAGGCCTGTTGAATTGCGGCACAGCCTGTAAGGGTGTGCAAGGATAGAGTAGACAGACATCTTCACATTTTCTGTCCAGTGGTAGCCACTGGTGAGTGATACAGGAAATGAAAGATAAGACCTGATGGAGGCACAGTGATCCTTATAAGGGCTTTTGGTCCAGTGGGAACTTTTAGGGTATGAGATTTTGTAGAAGATTGTATGTTGCAGAGAGCATGCGTCCTTCTATGTCAGTGGTAAAACATACTAGTGTTAAAACTAAGGACTTGCCCTCTAAATTACATGGTCTTTTCCTCAGATTTACTCCCTAGCAAAGGCGCAAGGAGATAATTTCTGCACTACGTCCTAAATGCATGTAATTTCTAAAGAAAAAGGAGTGGAGAAATAGCTCATTGGTAGCACATAAGAAGCCCCAAGTTCCATTCCAGTACAAAAACAACAAAAAACAAACAAACAAAGATGGAAAGCAACTGACATTATTTGTGTTAGCGAAATGTGCATCTTTTGTTTCTTAGGCTAATTTTTGGGTGTGATTTTGAAGTAAAAAATGACAATTTATCATATGGCTAAAATATGAGGCCTCTTTTCAAATATTTAGAATTTCATTCCTTTTTTAGGATGACAGTGGAAAATTTTATAATATAATTTAGAGTGAAAATACAGAAACCTGTACTTAACACATAACTTCAGAATTTACTTCTTTCAAGAAGTTTTAAGTCGCATAGTGGTTTTTAAAACACAAAAGCACTGCTTTCCCAATGCACCTAAAATATTGTCATGGAAATAATTCGTCTGTTACCTAAAGCATCGTGGCTTATATTCTGGTCTTATCACATAGTCTAGTTCTGCACTAGAGGAGACTTAGATGGCATTGAAAATTGTTAACCCAAGATTCTAACATGCTCCAGAAAAATGAAAGACCAACTCCTAGAATTAAAATGACATTAATGTCAGCTAATAGCAGAATATTGCTGTAATCTTTCATTTGGGAAAGCAACGGTTTGCCTCACATCAGTTCAAAACAGAATTGCAAGTGCCAGTTGAATATACTCTTTTTGTGGGCCACTTTATTTAGCTAAAATGACTTCCTGTATACTGATAGCACACAACAGACCTCACTTATAGCTACCACATGCTAATTTCTTAAGCTTTATAATACAAGGATTATCTAGATTGTCATTAGGATCACTATTGTAAAAACACTTTTCCGAATGGTATTTGCCTAGGCCCTGCCCAATTCTGATGGCTCTGAATCTATCTACAGGGAGTAGGGTGAGCATCCTCAGTAGACCTGATTCTCCACTGTGGTCTTCTGTCACTACCGCTTTCTTAGGCCAGCTGAGAGTATCCTGTATATTAATGCCAGCACAAAGGCAGATGGATCTCTTATGAGTTTGAGGCCAGCTTGGTCTAACAAAATGAGTCCGGGACACAGAGAAATGCTGTCTCAAAAAGCCAAATAAATAAATAATTAAATAAGTCACCGGGAAGCCTGCACTGAAAGCAGTTTTATCATATGTTTTCTCTAGGTTGGGTTCAATGCTGATGAAGCGCAAAATATAGTGAAAGAGGTGAGTTCTAGTTGCTGTTATCTTGAAGCTCGCTGTGTTAATGGAAAAGTTTTAAATCCAGTTTTTGGATTTGTCAGGCCAAAGCTAGAAATGTTAATGTTAAAATGCCAAGCTCTAAAATACTCATTCACTCTATGTAGAGGTGTGTGTGTGGGGTGTGTGTGTGTGTGTGTGTGTGTGTGTGTGTGGTCTCTTGTATGCAGGGGGTCCTATTGGGACTTTTTCTGAAAGATACACTGAAGCACTGTTTCAAGTCCTATAAAAAGAAAAGAAGCGGAGGACCATTACAGATTCTAGTGTTGTTATGCATATAGACTTTGCTGTGGGTGAGGTACTTTAAGAGCATTTTAACAGTCCAGAGTCATTGTTAACTCTGCCAAATCCTAGGTAAAAAAAAAAACAAAAACCTGAGCTGGCTCCCAAGGCTGGCTTCACTTGTGGGTGTGGCTCTTGGAGCCTGTGTCCTTGCAAGTCCTGACTGCATTCTGTCTGCACAGGACTGGCTCCACCTTCTGGGCAGAGTGTGTGTGTGTGTGTGTGTGTGTGTGTGTGTGTGTGTGTGTGTGTGTGTGTGTCATCAGTTTGCCATGAGATCTTGCCTGACTGGCTCTGAGGGTATAGTCTCATCCAGTAGGATCGGCTCAATGTCCCAGAAGCCTAGGCAACACTAAAAACATTGCTGCGTCTTAATAGTTGAAAAAATTTTTCTATTAGAATACACAGTTATTTAAAATAGCCAGACTCTATTATATAACTGTATATTTAGAAATACTTAGTTAAAATAAAATGCAAATGTGTTCAATGACTTCACTATGTCAGCACAAGAAAGGGCAATTAGAAGGGAGACATTAAGTGAAAATATGCTGGGTCTTTAGATAGAACCACTTTAATATATTTTCCTTACCCAAGTAGAGTAACAGCACCAAGTAGAGTGATAATAAGTTATTTATGGACTCACTTTATGCCAGTCACAGTGATTGAGAACTTGCCATGTTCGTTTTCTCATTTCATCCCATCATCATCTGTGAAGGAGACATTCTTTTCTCTCCTGTAAGAGTCAGGTGCCATGCCTTTGCACAACTCCAGGGACTTGACTTGACTGGGAGCAGCGAAGGAAGAAAGAAAAGACAAACAGACCGACACATGGGCAGCAAAGCTAGGATTGGGTGCAGTGAGCTGTCTGACTAAGAAACAGCAGCACCCAGGAAGCTCAGCTTGTTTGTTAGATAGAGCTGAACAAGGAGGCGGGTTATTACACACAGACAGGGAGGTGGGGTAATTATATATAGCTGAATAAAGAGGCAGGCTCAGCTCAGCAGGAAGAGATTCTGTAGGGGAGCAGCCTTCAAGCTGTAGACCTCTCAGGAGAAAGCTATGGTGGACCTTTTCTGCACGCTATCAACATCTGCATGTGGACCAGAGGAAGGCTTTAACATTTTTCTGAGCCTCAATTCAGGGATGTGGGAGGCTTTGCCATTTTCCCATGGGTCTGAGGCTATGGGGTCCTTGATTGATATGGCTATACTCTTGTCAGAAGCACACATTCAGTCAGGATTTTTTTCACTCAAGGCTTGCTTCTCTCCTTGCAGTCTGGGAAATAATGACTTAAACGTCATTTGCTAAAGATTCCACAGCAGACAGGTTGAGATCTAGTCTTTAAGCCCAGGACAGGGATACCAAAGCCATTGCTCTTAATCGGGTATCAAAAGTGGATGCAAGTAAGCATGGTAGGATGCTATTTGACTTCCTTTTTCTGTAGTATCTTTATTACTTCCACTGGCAGGTGTATTGATTGTTTTGTAGCTAAGCAATTTCTTAAGTTTCATGAATGGAATTATCATCCAGAGAATCGGACCCTAGTTTTAAGTCTATCGGTTTCACAGCCACTCTTTAACCTTAATCCTGTAATCATTTTTATCACTTACTGGTTATGAATTGTCATCTTTCCTGTGGTGTGAACATTAGACTCCCTTTATTAGTGCCTCTGCTGGATTAAGCTCTTTGCCATAGCCGCATTGGCAAGCTTATCTTTATATGACCTGTAATATTTCATAGAGTGAGAGAAGGTGTGTGGAAATACTTAGAAACCTCTTAAACAGTTAGAGAACAAGCATTTTAGGAAATGTGTGTTTTCTGCTATGCCTTAGTGACTGGTGCCTTGAATGAATTTCTCTTGTTGCATATGTAAAATTTGGCTCACAGGGGCTAATTGAGATGTCCTCTCTCCTAGTGTGTTGATGGAGTCTTGGGAGGTGAGGACTACGATCAGAATAACATCAACCAGTGGACTGCAAGCATAGTGGAACAATCCCTAGCACATTTGGTTAAGTTGGGGAAAGCTTATAAGTACATTGGTAAGTACTGATGTGGTGTCCTTCCTCACTAGTTTATATACCTTTATCTTTCTGATTTTTCTCTGAATCTTGAGAATGTATCTGAATGATAGGCACTGTAATCAAAGACTTGACTAGTGTAGGAGTCACTTCTGACTTATCCCTTTAAACATAAGACGCGATGATGTGTACCAGTACAGGCCTTTCAGTCTACAGCAGTTTGAACTGCTTACCCTTTGTGGATAGCATGAGTTCTCTTTGTCCACTGAGAGCTTTCAGGGCTATCTTCCTTTCAGCCATCCATGCCTCTGTGTAAGCCTGTGAAGATCCACAATAGTCCCTGCATATCTGTCTGAAATTTGTTAATGGCACAGAGCACACAATTTGATCCAGAATCTTTCTGTAGAGCAAATGCTGGTGGTTATAGTAATGGTCCACTAAATGGGTGAACCCCATGAAGCTAAGATCATAATGGTAAACATTCAAAACAGGAGAGTATTTTAGTCTACTAGCTAAATTATTTTGTGTGACTTTTTTTCAGCATTTAGAGGTCTGATGCAAACTCTTCAACCTTGATTCTTTCCCTTTTTCAGTAACTGCCATTCTATGACTTTCTTTCTAGTGACTTGTGCAGTGGTCCAGAGGAGTGCATATGGATTTCATACAGCCAGCTCCTGTTTTTGGGATACTACATCTGATGGTGAGAAACTTAAATGAATTGACCCAGAATCAAAGTTCCAGCAAAGTCACTCTGGGCTTATTACCGAGCTCTCTACTTAAAGCCTGAAAAGAGTGTGTTAATAGAATTGCCTTATGCCTATTCACAAGTATGATTTCCGCTCAGTATGAAATATGGAGAGCAATGTGTTGGAGGAAAGTGTACTAAAAGCTGTGAGTCTGAGACCGTGTGTGTGTGTGTGTGTGTGTGTTATTCAGTGTCTGGTAATTTGATGATTTGCTAGTATATCAGAGTCCTTTTTTGTGTGTGCTTTCAGGTACCTGCACCGTCAGATGGGAGAACCGCACCATGAACTGCGTCGTGAATGTCTTTGCAATTGCAATCGTCCTGTAACCTACTAAATATGTTGGGCTTAAAGCCATTAAATTAAGTTTGTGAGTGTATCCTTTCTTAAAAGAGTAATAAGTACTTATTAATGTGCTAGGCGACAAGTGTGCAATATGCTTCAAAGCTATCAGTGAAAACCTGACTATTGTAAGCACATGTCTAATAAGTAGGAAGTTGGAAGATTATCTAGTGTTCTATACAGCACTATTTAAGGACATAAATGTTAGCCAAAAATTAATGCACAACTATGGACTGACGTAAAGTAGAATCTTATATTTATACAAGCATTTCACTAGCGTTAGGTACCCACAGAGATGGGAAAAAAAAATCTATTTAGATACTGACATTACCTTTAACAGAGATAAATATGTGAACAAAGAAGCTGCGAGGATAAATGCAGAGAAAATGACATGAACTAGCTAATATCTTTCTGGTTGATTTTAATTTTTTCTTAATTGACTTGGATATAATACTTCATGAAAAGTAATTTTGACACCCCCACAAACACACACACACACACACACACCTGCATCTAATGTTGTAGTAGCAGCTATGACTAACCTGTTTCTTTTTCCTGAGAACTGGCAAATCCATTTATTTTCAATGTTGATTTCTTACATTTACACTTGAGGTGGAATTAAATCTGATAACCAGATTTCCCGGGGAAGCAAACTTAGTTACGTATATGATTGACAGTATATGACTCAGACAACTGCCTTACAGTCCACTCCTTCCATGGGGGACAGATATGTGTTGAATGTGTGGCCTGCGTCTTTCTCTGCAAGGCAGACAGCTCTTAGTATGGTATTCAACTGCTAAGTTTCTTTTGGCAGCTGTTCTGTGGGGAAAGTGGTTGTTTATGTTTCAAGGAGAACAAAAGAAAGAAAGGAAATGAGTCTGGCCTTCCATGGAGAACTGTCCAAAAGGATAATTGGTGACAGAATTATAGATGCTAACTTTTAAGAGTTGCTTCTAGTAAAGTAAGATGCATAAAATATGCAACTCTTTCTTAAAGGCCTTATTAGTCTTAGTCTTAGCTATACAGTAATCAATTTTATCATTGCACTAGTTACAACTATGTGTGAATAATTTAAAATACTTATGTGGAGTTAGGACAAGTGGAGTAGAGTAAACATTAAAAGTGGACAATCATTAGCAGGTTATCTAATATCTCAGGGCTTATGAAGTATAGTTAAATTTATTAAGAAAATCAAAGATAAATATTAGGGCACACAGCTGGCCACCAAATGCAAAGTCAGTCTGCCATTTAACCTTGACTATGAACTCAAGTTTTCATCTTACCACTGACATGCAATCCATATAAGCACTGGAATCACAACTCATTGAATTTTTAACGTAAAGAGAAGTTTAGGATTAATGGCGACCATATTACAACAGGCTTCTTGTATGAGAACTATGCGCATGTTGACATTTTCCTGAGTACTTGTAATGACAAGAATGCAATGATAGGGTTTAATGCAGTAACCTGTAGCTTTGGCACATCAGCCATTCTTTGTCATTACCTTTATGTGACTTTATGCTGCTGGCTCTGGTACCTCTGAAGATTATAACAGTGACCAAACTATCTGTGCAGTTAAGGCTGATTTCTGGATTATTGTTGTTAAAGTCTCATTTTAAAATAATCAAATCATACCTCGTGAGCTTGCTGTCTGCTGTTTCTAGTTAAAGCATAATAAAGACTGTCTTCCTGTGCTGTACATTCGGCTCTGGCTGATCATTCAGTGGTCAGGAAATCGGGATAAATGGAGGAGGAAGGCAAATGTGGCACCACATGAAGGTATTACAAAATGAACATATTAAAACCGAAGCAGAAAGATCATGAATGTGAGGCCAGCCCCAGCTCTCCAGCAAAACTGTGCCTCAAAAGTATTGCTACCCAAATCTGGTCTCCATCATTACAGTATAATTAATAGCTTCTATGTTGTGCATTTTATTAATGATTTTTTAACACAAAGTTTGTCGTTAAAGTTAGTGTAAAATATATGATGAAACTATTTTGGAACTTTTAATGACTAGTTTTTAGCAATTTTGTCTTATTTGGCAAGTTGCAAATGAGCTGTTGCTTAATTTACAAAAATTAGGGGCTTTAAGTAAAATAAGAGTGTTCACGTGTAGGCACTAACTGGTTTTTGGAAAGCTATAATTTTGTGTTTGTAATGTCCTAATTGACTGCCGAAATCATGGCAACAGCTCATTACACTTTCCTGTTCTTTTTCCCAAGTTGGGCGTTACTTAATTATGGGTTCTCACGGCCTGTGTTCGTCGCTGCCATTTCTAGTGATCTTAGGATGATTTTAGGCTTGCATTTTCTGTGACTTTGAGCAAAAATAATTACATGTTCTTGATAAGTTATTAAAAAGGGTGAAAAGATATATGACTACTCAGGGAGAAGTGATTAAGTCTTTTCTGTGGCACACATCCAGGCAAAGTTTAAGACGAATTGAAATTCTTTCCTCACGTGCTGCAGTCTATCCAAGGTGAATTTGTTTCATTGCTCAAAAGATGCAATGGTGTTCGTGACTAAAACTTCTATGACTAGGGTTAAATGGTTCTGAAAAGTTCCATTTCTACCTTTTACAGTGAATTTTTTAAAAGATTTATCTATTTATTATGTATACAGTGCTCTGCCTGCTTTTACCCCTGCAGGCCAGAAAAGTACACCAGATCACATTATAGGTGGTTGTGAGCCACCATGCAGTTGCTGGGAATTGAACTCAGGACTTTTGGAAGAGCAGCCAGTGCACTTAACCTCTGAGCCATCTCTCCAGCCCTTCGGTGAATATTTTAAGTTAGCATACAAAGTAATGTGTTCCATTGAGTCGCCATCACACATGTCTCATACTCATTTGTCTTTGTATGATACCCCTATGGCTTCCCCATCTCTCTATCCCTGCTCATTGCTGCTTCCCTTCCTCTTCTGATAGTCCTTCCTCCTTTGTTCATGTTCCATGTATTCTATGCAATAATCTCAAACGTTCATCCTCTTTAAGGCTTATTATTTATTTTAGGGAGGATTGAGCCAGCGACTTTGTGCTGCTCACTTGGCAAGCATTCTACCACTGAACTGTAGCTCTACTGAAGGGCTCCAGTGGGCCCAAGCAGAGCAAACACAGGCTCAAGCATGGCAAACACAGCGCTGGCAAATTTTATCCATTTTCCCTTGCTCTAAACCTCTAGATTACATTCCTAAAGCCAGCCACCAAGGTCTGTTCCCTTATTTGGCCACTTCGTTATGCCTGGCTTGTTCCTGAGGCTGGTCACCAAGGTCCAACCATCAAAACACCAAGGCCCAGCAGTCAGAATTCATTATTTTGACTACCCTGGTTAAAATACCCAATCAGAACTTACCAATTCATCCTAACACAGACCCCTCCCTTTTTCCTCTTATAATTAACAATTGCAAAGCTATTTAATGCTGTTTCTGCGGATTCAGGTTCAGCCATCTTGCCTCTTTCTTTGCCTTCCTTAATTAAAGGATCACTTTGCATTTGGTTTGCGCTTGGAAATTGCTGTTTGGGTGTGGCTCGTGCCTAATCTGGTATCCAGAGGGGAGCACCCTGCAGTATGAGGGTCCTTACACCTAGCCCTATTTTCAGGGCTTATTATTTCACATGGGTGGGTGGTTTGCCCACAAGGATGCCTATGCACTACTTGCATGCCTGGTGGTGCCTGGGGAGGCCCAAAGAAGTTGTCAGATCTCTTGGCACTAGTTTCCCCTTTTTTTCTTTTTTCTTTTTTTTTTTTTTTTGAGGCAGGGTCTCCTTTTGGAGGCTCTAGGATGCTTTCTTTGGCCTTATTTCTAGAGGCTAATTGCATTTTGTAATGGTGATCCCAGCTTGTATCATCAAAGCCGGTAGAAACTGATGACTCTGTTCATAGCAAACTACAGAAAAACAACCTACCATAAATGTGAGTTAAGTTGATCCCTTAACACTTGGCTAGATGGCTCAGCTTTATAGTTTCTAGTAGTTCTAGACTTCCGCTGGATGCCCCCCCTCACTCCCCCCCCTACCCCCCCCACTCCATCTCAGCATCCTCCTTTGACTGTATAATCTGATCACACATTATACATAGTCTACCACTTGTCAATGAGCAAAGGACAGGGAATAGAGTCAGCCACAGTGTGGGCTTAAGGCCAAGTCAAGACTGAGTACAGCTGCTCTAGCTGTCACTATGCTAACAGGAACCAGATAGTCCACAGAATTAATGACCTATGAATCATTAGGATATTTTTTATGGAGGTAATTTAATGACATCTGTCAATTTTTTATCCTTCTATGATGTGAACAGTTCTTTGGCTCAGTGCTATAGAACTAATAGCGTGGCTCATAAATGGGAAAAGCAAATAGGGCTCTTTAATAATGTTTGGAAAGCAAATTAAAAAGTGAAAATAAGGCCAGGTATGGTGTTACACAGAGGAAGCAAGCTGAAGCAGTGGAAGTTGCAAGGTTGAGACCATCCAAGCTGCATAGCCTGCTACAGGGGCGTCTGAGCAGCATAACAAGACTCAAAAGCAAGCAGAACACCACCAGAGTGTCTACCGAGAGGACACAAGATAAATTATGGAGCAGAAAGGGGAAAAATAACACCTTTTGCCTAAAGCAAATTACACAGGTTGAAATAGTTAAACGAGTAGCTATTAAAAGAGTTTAAATAGAATGCAAGAATAGATTTTATGCAAAACAACATAGTATAGTACTATTACAGTCTAACAAATGATATGACTTCTCTTTGTCCTTCACATCTGAAGCTTCTCCCGAAGAGTCAAAACTGCCATTTTCTTGTACGTGATTCAGGCTACTGTTTTGCATTGATATAAGGATCAGATTGTATTATTTTTACATCTATCTGGGATATATAACTGCAGGTTGCTCTTTTTAAAACTTGTTAAATGTAGGCCTGAAGAGATGGCTCAGTGATTAAGAGCATAAGCTGCTCTTCCAGAAAACCCTGTTTCAACTCCCAGTACCCACATGGCAGCTCACAACTACGTGTAATAAGTCCAGGTCCAGATATCCACTGCTGTCTTCTGGCCTCCATGGATTCCAGGCATGGTGCACACATATACGTGCAGGTAAAACACCCACATACAGAAAATAGAAATTAAAAATAATAAAACAAGAGTTTTAAATGTTACATTTCGTGGGGGGGGCTTATGTGTGCCGCACACATGTTCGGAGGTCTGAGGACAGCTTGTGGAAGTTGGTTCTCTTCTTCCATTATGTGAGTCTCAGGGATCAAAGTCAGGTCATTGGGCTTGAGAGCAAACAGCCATCTCACCTACACAAAATCACCCTTTTTATGCCATACACTACTTACCTATTTTTTTTCCCATGTCAATGTGTAAAGTCTCCTTGTTAAGCTTGGGTAGTAGTTCATTCACTTTGAACCTTTAGGTTGTATCCCATGTTTCACTTATACAAAAAAAATAGCTATGAAAATCTTTTCACATATATCCTGGTTTCCATGTATAGCATCTTCTCTAAAATAATTTAGAAGTAGAAGTATTGGGCGGTCAGGTCTGTATCTCTTATATCTTTATTGTTTTCTTTTGTAATTTAAAAACAATGTCTTGTTTTGATATATGAGAAAACAAGATGTTTAAAAGTAACAAGGTAAGCCAGGCATGGTGGCGCACGCCTTTAATCCCAGCACTGGGAGACAGAGGCAGGCGGATCGCTGTGAGTTCGAGGCCAGCCTGGTCTACAAAGACAGTCCAGGAAAGCCAAGGCTACACAGAGAAACCCTGTCTTGAAAAACAAACAAAAACAAAAGCAAAAGTAAAAAGGTGTTCTTTTGGCTTCTTTTTTTTTTTAATCAAAGAAATTTATTTGCATGTAAAGAAATAGGAATATTTTCAGAAAATTTCCAGATTTTCCATAGTTAATGTCTATCCTATCAAAATATTTGAATTAATAACTTTGTTTTCTTATGTGTATTGTGTATTTGTGTTCTTACTATTTGTCCCTTGGAACACACTGTTTTTAATACATATTTTACTATAATTTATTTACATTACATCCCGATTGTAATCCCCTCAATCCTATCTTCCTGTTCCCACCTTCCCTCCCTCTTTCACCCTATTCCCCTCCCCTAGACCTCTGACAGAAGGGCACCTTCTCCCCCACCCTATGACCACAGCCTATCAGGTCTCATCCGGAGAGCCTGCTTCCTCTTCCTCTGTGTACTCGCCCTTGTGGTTTCCTTAAAGATTTATTTTTATTGGTGCTATAAATTACATATATGGGTCTCCCTGGAACAGGAGGTACAGGCCGTGTGGGCTGCCCAGTGCTGAGAACTTGTGTCTTCTGCAAGAGCAGCACATACTGGCTCCTGAGCCACCCCTACAGACCTGTGCAATAGTTTTGTCAACGTGGGTGCAGCGGAAGGTGCACAAGATCCATGAAATACACGTGTGTGTTTCCAGAGAGGAATGAGTATGGGGTGAAGATAGTGCCTGAGTGTGGGCAGCAGTGGTCCAACTCTGAGGCCTCACATGGAATAAGAGAGGGATCCTAGCACTTAGGAGGCAGAGGCAGGTGGATTGCTGTGAGTTCTCGGCCAGCCTGGCCTACTGCAAAGCGAGGCCAGGACAGCCAGGACTGTTACACAGAGAAACCCTGTCTTGAAAAACCAAAGAAAGAAAAAGAGAAAGAGAGAAAGAAAGAAAGAAAGAAAAGAAAGAAAGAAAAGAGGGAAATGGAGACTAGTAACTAGCACAGGTGCTCCCCATCTCTGCTCTCAGGCCCCCACGATGTGAACTGCTCACCCTCCTCGCCAGGATGGGCTAAAATCGCTGGAACTATCAACGAGACCCCAAATTTCTCCTTATAGTTCTTCACAGCATGGGATCTGTCACAGTGAGAAGGAAACTAACCGCCTTCATATGTATAGCACATATATATGCACCAGCTCTAAAAGTTACCAGTCTCGAATGAAATGCTTTGTTGTCCATAGTGTAACTAACTCTCCAAAAGTACAAAAGTCATATATAGTGGGCCTGATTTGGGGGGTGAGCATGCTTGGGATAGCATATCTGCCTTTGTCTTTATATATAATTATATAGTGTGCGTACATACGTGCGTGTGTGCGTGCGTGCGTATGTGTGTGCACGCGTGCTTGTGTGTGCGTGCGTGTGTATGTTGTTTGTCTCATACATGTTTGTCCCAGAACTTGGCCACGGCACCACTAAGGTTGCCAAAATTTTGTTTTTCTCATCTGTTGATTTGAATGAAGTTTTATGAAATATCTATAAGCACATTGAGCACTGTTCACTGGGATCAGTTTCGTTTATGTGCTTAATTTTGCTTCTCGGCTGCCAACGCTGGCCCTTGGTAGAGTGTAAGAAGGCCCGCATTTCAGCTGTGACTCTACCTGCAATGGATTGTGTGATTGGAACAGAATCATTTCACCTTTCTAAGCTGTACTCAATTATAAAAGAAAGGGAACAGGTTGGGTCTTTTAAAACGTTAATGTTTAAAGAGTAAAGAAAAACCTCCAGATACCGAATTATTTACCGGTGAGGGTTGAGAGTAGAGTCAGAAGTGGGACTTCAGAATTTTCTTCTGTTAATGCTCTTACTTTGGCTAGTGGTTCCTAAGTGTGTTGTCACCTGCTTTTATTATTCTAAAAAGTACAAGAGAGGAGGGCTTGGAGAAGAAAAGATTTCTTTGAGCTCACGGCTTCAATCTTCTAGTCCTTAGTCCTGTGCTCTGCTGGTGGGCCTCAGACAGCCTTAGAACACCATGGTGGCCCTCGTCTACAGGGGAGAGTTGTTCAGCTTTTGGCAGCCAGGAGACAGGCAAGGAAGCCTCATATCATGATGGACAAGAAGGAGTGCACAGGCAGGGGGACCACATACACTCTCCCAAGTTGTAGCCACAGAGAACTAATTCCTCCTAATGTGTTCACAACCTCCAAACCCAGCACCACCAGTAGGGGACAAAGAGGTCAACAAACGAGGGGCTGGGGGGGGGGCCACACCAAACCCAAGTATACCACTGGGAGTCTGCACATCAACTGAAGTGGGAAGACCTGAAGCGAACTGAAGACAAACCAGACTTTTATCCAAGCAGCAGCATTCATCTGCCCTGCCTCCAGCTGGCTCTTCAACAGAGGCTGCATTCTGCTTGTTTCTCTCTGTTCCATCTTTGTTTCTTGCCTTTTCTAACATCCTTTCACTTTCTCCGAGGAGGACTTATGAAGTCTCTCTTCATCTTCTGCTGTGGAAGCTGAATCTATTCTTTTTGTATTCTGATTTCGGCCTTTACCAGATTGAACAGGTGTAGCCGCTGGCCCATCATCTCCCTTGGGAACCCTGAGGATGGCTCATAGGTGATAGAATTCTAGAATTGGAGAGCACTTCGAGGCTGCTTATTGCCAGCACTCCAGCCACAGCAGAAATCCTTTCTACAAACACTTAGCAGAAAGCTAGGGAAGAAGGTTGTCTGGACTAAAAACTATATTACACTCAAGCATACCTGTGAGATAATGGCCTCTGTTTAACTGGCTCCTTTGATGTTGAACTCAAGACACACACATAAGGAAACCTGGCCAGGCTTCCTTTGGAAATCTTTATCGAAAGAAGAAGCACACATGCAAACACACACACACACACACACTCACGCATGCACGCACGCACACTTGCACACGCACGCATGCTCACACACAAACCAAATGCCCATATATGGCTGAAACTTGCTTTGAAATAAAGCTTTGCTTGCTAATCTTTAGTTTGTTTCCTCATGTAGTTTAGCATTGCTGCCACCAGGGGACAGATGGGAGCTATTTGCTTATGATTGTGTAGTGAAATATAAACTTTGAAACTTAGTTTCTATGAGATTCCAAATGATGAGTGTTTGTCCTCTCTGGCCCCTTATCTACAATGGATGCCCATAGAGCCCCAGCTTCTGCTACAAAGCAGCCTTCTGCTGAAGTTGTTAGACCATGTTAAACTCTAAACTCATACTGGAGTCACTTTCCATAGGCCTCTGTATAGGTAGTCAAAACAGCAACCATTTTTGGTTTGTGACAGTTCTTTGGGAGAAATTACCCGAATCCTGATGCTTTTTGTGAGATCTCTCAACTTTAGTCTTGTCTTTGTGACTTTTTCCAATGCTTTTTCCACAGACTACCCTTGGTTTCTTTCTACAAGCAACATATAAACAGGTATTTAATGTTCACTGTACAATAGATAGCATTCCAAAGTCCAGAAAATTAAAGTGAACAAAACTGTTCGTTGAGCTAACATTTTGGTGAAGTGACCAATAAGCAGATGTGACCAGATGCTAATGTGTGCTATAGACCAATAGCAGGGTGGAAGACAGGAAGTGATAGAAGCAGAGGTAATAAATAGCAGGACTGCTACTATTTTAAATGAACTGAGCGAAGCAGACCACTCCAATAACATTTCTATTTCAGATGAAACCTGAGGGAAACGAGAAGGATTAAGAAAGATGTGAAAGAAAATGAGTTCAGGCAGAGAGATGACAAATGTCAAGACCTAGGAGTGGAATCAACCAGTACGTTTGAGGGACAGCAAGGTAAGCCACGGCTATAGGAGCTCAAAGAGAAAATCAGAGGAGTCATAGTTCTATGCCTTCTGAAGTGTAAACAGTTGAGTCATATCACTGTACCTTCCGTGCCACCGTGGGCTGTGTTGTATCCCTCAAACTGTCTGACCAGTGAACCTAAAAGGACAGAACAAATAAAAGTTCTTCTCTTACGTTGAAAATACGTCATCTTAAAAAGAAAATTGAGATTTGGCAGAATTAGAAGGTCAGGAACCTTTAAAAGCTGGGAAAGGAAAGGATATAAACTTTCACACAAACACCTTGCCCTGCTGAGAATGTTAGTTTTTCCTCATGAGTCCCATGCCACCCTTCTTATCTCAAAAATGCTGGACAAGAAGACCCATCCCTAAAAGCTGATGTGATGAATCAGCCCTGGCCTAAGTCATGCTGCGATGATAATAATCAACCCCCAGTTCTCAGTGACTCAACACACAAAAGCTTTTCTCTGCCTTTGTTAGCTGCCCAGGGCCTCTGTTCTCTCAATGACGTCAACTGCAGGAGGCTCATCTCTACCCAACTTCTGCAGAGTTCAGGTGCTCCCCTTCTCTTCCTCTGCCAGGCTCTACAGTGACCCTCGACCTGAAAGCCAAATACACTACATTGTATTTGAAAGATGATGCTTTAAGCACCTGGCCAACTGAATTAATTTACTAAATTAGAGGTGTGTTACTCTCAGTTTTTAACTAGTTAACACCATGACTTAATTTTGCATTTATTTATATGCCATCACAAAGTTAAAAATTTAGCTTTAAATTAGCAGTGTTTCCTAAGGTCAGATTTTGAGATCAGCTTCTAGCCAGCATTTGCATTCATTTTTATTGATTCTTCATCATTTTTCTATGAAGCCATAAGGTAAGGTTATGGGAACACATAGTCTGGATTTCACTCTTAGCGTGCCCTAGGTGTGTGATAGTGGAGAAAGTGTTTGATGTCTCTTTGCCTCAACATCCTGGTCTGTAAAGCAGAGATAATGGCTATTCTGAAAGTTAAAGTAGATGAAATACATAATGTTCTTAGCTAATACAAGTAGCAATGATCATGTAATGTGGCCATAAACGACTTATGTTGCTGCAAATCGTTGAGATTTTTTTAAAAAAAAATATTCTTGAGAACTTCCTATGATGTATTTTGATCATATCCACTCCTCTTCCCCTATTCCCCCAAGTCTACCCAATTTTTTGTCTTCTTTTTTTTTCAATCCATCAAGTCCTGTTTCTCCTGCCCATTTACACTTTGATGCCGGAGTGTGGTTAGATCCTGACTAAAATAGAAATTGAGTCGGGAAGTAAAGATTATTTTCCATGGTCGCCTCTTTATACACAGGTACTATATACCCTTATTTTGTTTTTGTTTTATAACTATGGACATTTTGCCTGCACAAGCACATGCATGCCTGGTACCCTCAAAGGCCGGAAGACAGCTTTGGATCTCCTTGAACTGGAGTTACAGACAGTTGTGAGCCACCATGTGTATGTTGGGAATCCAGCCCAGGTCTTATGGAAGACCAGCCAGTGCTCCTAACCACTAAGCCACCTTTTCAGTCCCAGCGCACTATCAGATAGTTCACAACAACCTATAACTCCGGTTCCAGGAAGTCTGGTGCCCTCTTACCTCTGTGAGCACCTGGCAAGCCAGTGGTGCATATAAACTCAGGCAGGCACATACAGACACATAAGTTCAAATTTTTCTTTAAGAAGGATTTATGTGTATGACATTGTGCTGGGGACTGAAACCAGGTTCTCTGCCAGAGTAATAAGCACTATTAAGCACTGAACTATCTCTTCAGCCCCATATGTATCATTTTATTCCCTCAACTTTTGCCACTACCCCACCTCCTTTACTCAGCCTTTAATTATATAGTATCACAGTTGGTAAATTTGTATTTCATTTTATCCACAATTAGGTCTTCTATGATATGCCTATTAATTGTAAAATTTGAAAATCAAACATTTACATTATTGGGACCTTTTCATTTTGATCTGAGTCATGTGTTGTAGCCATTATAGATTTACAGATTCAATGGACTAGGTGCACTGCTTAAAGGGACTATTTCACCTACTGATGGAAACGGGTACAAAGTTACATTGAAAATCGCATGAATACAGAGAGAAATGGAAATGTGGGGGATAAATTGCAATTAATCTAAGCATTTACCTCTTTCAAAGCCAATATACTTCACCATTCTCTCTAGTTAATGATACCATTGCTTTCTGTTTCACTTTTCTCTTTTACCCCCATCTCCTAGCCTTTGATATATAATAGCCTTAAATGGAAAGCAAAGGTTTTTTCAATGCGTTTCATATGTACTAAATAGAAAGTAAAGTTTGCCAATTATGTTTTACAGAGGAAAAACACACCCATCTACTAAAAGGTTTCAAAGCCCACATGCTGGTTGTTGTTGTTTTTAACATCATCATATGCTCTATTTTCTACTTACGTTACCATCTTTTCTAGAGTCTGTCTTTGATGTATACTTTCTTTTCATGTCAGTACACTATGGTTGTTTCCCGCTGTCATTTCCTAACAAAAGACAATTTGAAGATGTCTTTTCTAAACCTATAACCTCATTTGTCATACAGTGTTGAAGTGTTTCAAAAAGCAAACAATAAAAGCAAAACCACCAAACTTGATTAGGAACTGTTATCCTATAAATACAAAATCCCAAATGTTCGATTTTACCGATAATGGCTCAGGAGTCAGATGCTGGGGTAAAAGCCTGACAATTCAGAGAGGCAGAGAAAACACCCAACTCAGCCTACATCCAGGAAGAAGCTCCTTCTTCTCCACACTATCTTAAAAATCCTTCAGACTGAATGTCCCCCCTTTCTACTTTCTGTACATGTCTCTATCTGTCCTCTGGACTTCCTCTCACTCTCTATAGTACTTTTTCCTATGTTCACTGCCTGTCAATTGGATGCTTGTTCTGCCTCTTGACCTATGATTACCTTTATTTAATCCTATTTATAGGAAACTCTTGGATTAAAGGTGTGTGCTAGGGCTAAGCCACACCACAGATAGAAATAGGGTTTTCCAGTACACAATCTTGGGGATCGCAGTGTGATCAAATATCCTGCAACAACTTCCTTTGTGATTTGTTCATGGTCAAGCTTGCTGTTGCCTTTGATTTCAGACAATCCAGAGGCACTCTAGCAGAATGGAGTGCCTAGTAATGAACGCAACAGGTAGTTGACAGCACAGATGTCTGAGTGTGATGTTTTAGCCATTTGATCACTGAAAAACAGGAAGATCAGCCAGCCCTGCTGACCTTTATACACCAGGTATGGATTAACTTCCATGCCAATAGACAAGTATGGTGCTTTTCATCCAACAGAGACACAATCCATAAAGAGTGAGAGAGGTTTAGGTAAAAATTTTCTTACTAACCAACACAATAATAGCTGCACCTTGATCTACAGGCTTTGGGGGAAATTGGTGCTTTGTTCTTGTACCTTGACATTGAAGAGCGATGATTAGCTTTCTCGCTAGCAATTATATAGTTACACAAGTGGGAATTGCATAACTGAAAGAAAGTGATGCTTAACAATCAAGTTATCCAACAATGGGAAAGGACCAGGTGATTATTTAATATTTGAATGTTACTGTCGGGCTTATGAAGATGTTTTGAACTTGACGTTTGAATATAAATCAGGTTTGCTGACTATGTGATGTTCTCCAAAGAATCAAGTTTCAGGATATAGTGTTTGGGACTTTTTCCAAAAAAAAAAAAAAAATAGACAAGCACAATCTTTATTTGTTGTTATTTCCCAGGGTAAAATCCCTCAAGTTAGCTCATAGAAGCTCCTTGTGCCCTGCCATTCCTAATACTTCTCTTTAGCCACAAAACTTGAGGATTGAGTTCTTTTTAATAAAATTTGAGATATTATACTTTCTTGGTAATTGCTAATATAGTCCCAGTTATTATTAGCTGGGCCAACCAGTTTGTGTAGACTAAGTCCTCATTCACCAACACAATATGCAAGACTATAGCATTCAAACAATCCCAAGGCAAGCTTGACTGGTTGATCAATTTTCCACATTTTAGAAATTACCAGTGGTCAGACTGTCTCACCACTGTCAGCATTTCTGTTGTTGTTGTTCTGCAGAACAGTACTTCAAGTTGAGAAATTCTGTCATTTTATAATTTCACTTCCTTCTCAAGAAAACTTATTACACACACACCCTACGACCTCCTCCCCCCGCCCTGCCCCCATCCCCCACACACACTGGCCATTCTCTGAAAGACACAAATGTTTATAAATAAAATAAAAAAAATATATATATTTAAATTGAGTCATCAGAGCTTTCTTTTCTTCAAGGAAAGTAACTCTTTTTCTGTTTGTGGGGGAGGGGTTAAAACAGTCTGGATATGTAGGCCAGCGTGGCCGTGAATTCATAATTCTGACTTAGCCTCTTGAGGGCTTGATTACATGTGTGCATCAGAACATCTGGCTATTCACTTCTTTTTAAAATATATTCTTACATATTTTAAATAAAATTACATCATTCACACTATCTCTTTTGTCCCTCCAGCATCCTATTTTATTTTAATTTAAAAATGAAAAATTGGATCAACATGGATCCTATTTTCACTAACATACTAAAATACTTGGTCTCTACTGCCATCATCACTCAACCATTCTCAGTGCATATTTTGGTTCCATGGACCTTGTTTAACATGCCAATGGGAAGAACATAGACCCTGTTGCTAGGAAACGTGGATTCAATGCTAACATCTGTGCGACCTTTGTTTATCAATTATCTTTCCTTGGATAGATTTCATATCAACAAACTGAAGATTAAAATGGTGCTGTGGCATTGTGGAGGGGAGTACCTGAGGTGTATGCGAAGTGTCTGACATAGTAGTAGGCTATCACTATGAGTTTGCTGTTTCTATTATTCTTGTTTGCCTTAAGTGATATTCTTTCCACCCATGATAACAACAGATCAGCCCTGAAGCATACATTCACAGCCCCAGGCATTACTTAGACAGGCAGGGCTGCAACTGATGGACACACTTAGAAGAACCTTCTTGGAAAAAGATAGGATCTCTGCTGTTTGGATTCACCCTTTAAAAACAAGTTCAATAACAAAGACACAGGAAAAGCTCACTGATCAGCATCTAAGCCAGCTTTAATAGTTACTTCTAAAAGTTATCTCCAGATCACTTTCTCCCCCAAACTATTCATAAACAATGGCTGCAAGTATTCACATTCCATAAACACAATATTGCAAAAGCAGGAAAAACTAAGCAGATCCTTTATAGCCTCGTGTTTTCATTTTATATTTGCTACTGAATACAGATCTCAATGTCTGTTACTAAATTCTAAGAGCTAAGCGCTGAAAGAGCTGTGATGACAGCTAGTGGCTGAGAGTTAGAGGCTGGGAGCTGGGGGCTTGGGGGTCAAGAGGGAGTTCTCAAACAAGCAGCACACTTGCATTCTTGTCCATCAACTATACGAACTATAACCTGCTCGTGGGGCCCTTTTCCTCCATCCAGCCTTGATATGAGGGTTTGTGCCTGGTCGTATTTCATCCTGTTATGCTGTGTTCAGCCGAAATCACTGGGAGGCTTGCTCCTTTCTGAAGGCAAACAGAGGAACAGTGGATCTGGGGGAGAGGAGGTGTGCGGGGGGGGGGGGGGTTAGGGGTGGGGGGGGAGGGTGCGGGTGGGGGCTGGGCAAAGGGAAGTGGGAGGCTGTGTTCGGAATGTATCCTGTGAGAGAAGAATAAAGGAAAGGGGGAAAAAAAGGAAACTGGAGGAACACTGACTCATTACTTAATCCCGCTTTTGTTTAAAAGGTATGTTCAGAGTCCATGTAACAGGGTCTCCCTCTAGCTCAAACTTTGCGGCAAATAATTAAAACATACAGCATCTGTCTCAGGGTCATTATACTAAACAAATGTATGTTGAACATAATAATACCTAGGGTGCAACACAAAGAATCTGGACCTTTCTCCAAGGGCAAGAATTCTCGTGGTGCCACGTGTGCATCTAGGAAGGCCTTATTTGGTAGAACCGAGCTTCAGTGCTCGACAGATGTTAGCAGCGGTATAAGGAACATCTGAGCTGTCACTTCATGTAGTCCCATCACCGTGCTCACATACTGTCAAACTGGGTGACCAGAATGGAAACGATTCGGTACGATAGGAAGTCAAAACAAGACGAGTCTGCATGTGCCCTTCAATTCTACACAGTATGGGAGAATGAAATGGAGGGTGAAACATGACCCCAGTGAGAACCTTTTCCTTTTGAATGTTGTACTTCCTTTTCTCTCCTGGTGTCCCCGCACTCTCTCTCCAACGAAGCTTCTGCCCTTCCCTCTACTCTTCCTTCCTCATTACCAAAGCTGAATAGTTATAAATATTTGTGTCCCTGGTGGTGGGGCAATCAGAGCTGCTTTTAGTTCCCAAAAAACAGGAGTTTTTTTTTTTTTTTAAAGAACTTGTGACTGCTCTAGCAGTGATTTAGACTCTGCCTTGCACTTCTGGATACTCATAGATATTGGATGTGATTTCACTATCTATTCAGTTGTTTGGGGATTACAGTTTCGGGGGTTTATATTTCAGGAAGATGGTGATGCTGATAATGGTAGTGACGAAAATGCTGTGAATAAAACCAAGTTAGTATCTATATACAGAAGACCTATTTGTGCAGGTATTTAAGCAAAGGAAGAAATGGGTTCTAAGCAGGCTATGTCTTTTCAGATACGCATTTGCTAGAATTCAGTTCAAAATTCACAAGAGTGGGCTGACACCGACCATTTCTGCCAGTAAATGAATGTGTTTTTCTTTACCAGCTTACAGACTGGGACTAGAAATGCTAGCCAGCATCATCATAGGAGGACAGGTCTCTGAATTTATCCATCCTGCCTCAAGGTAACAGTGAGATGAATACACTAGGCCTGGCCATCCTACTGGTTTTTGTCTTTCTCTCTACTCCCAGGGAAATCAGGATCCTCTGGTCTATAAAAGTAACAGAGGAGTAATTTTGTCTCTGACCTTAAATTAATTCCACTCTGACATAGTCCTAAATGTTTGCATTCATTTATTCACTCATTCAATAAACTGACCTTGAACACCTGTTATGCCAAATTCCATGCTAAATGCAGAGCGCTACCTTAACTCCAGTCAGTCTAATATTCCTTAGTAAGAATAATCTCTGATCCATTTAGGCTGTTGTGCTGGTAAACTGGAATCTACGTCTATGTTAATAGGGTCACTAGGAAGTATTAAGTCACCATCAGCATCATTATCTCCTGTAAGTCTCTCTTAGCAGGATGCAAATGTTAACGATGAAAAATGAAGAGCTGCTCTTTGTTCTGCTTTCTTGCTGGGGGAAGGTATAAAAACTGATTCCTGACCCAAACTGGTATGAAACATAGAAAGATTACCACACTTGGAGTCAGATCTGGCTTCAATTTTTGAATCTGAGGGAATGTGCTGAAAGTATTTGAGCTCCTACTGTTTATCCTAAAACAAGTCCCAGAAAACTCTTTTGCCTTACTCTCTTCTAGCATGGCAGAGGGAAATATGAAATAATGCAACATAACAATGTGTGTAAAAAGTGCTCTGAAAGCCATGACGCTCTATGCAAATGTGACCTGTGACTAGCAAACAATCTTTGGGGAGTTTTTTAGGGAGGGGGCTGTGTCATTATGGTTTCCTTTCTTCCTCTTTTCCTCAGAGGATGGAACTCATAAATCAACCATCACTATTGGGGTGTTTGGCAGCATACACTGGTTTCCTCGTGAAAGAGCAAGGTTAGAAGTTTTCCTTGTTGAAAATGAAGTGTACTCCACGTGGGCCAGACTCAGAGTTGGAGATGCTCTGTTTACTGAGGGTTTCAGCCAGGGCTTCGGGGCCACACAGGAAAACTCCTATTCTGGTGCTTTGGAGAAAGAAAAGAAAGTTTCAGGTTTTGGCGTGAGTTGGGCAGCAAAGTAGGTGGGTAAATTTCCTATTAAGTAGAGCTCCCCCCATTCCTATTTTTCCACAAATGACAAAAATGTTTAAATTACTATAAGGAACAGGCTAGACTCTGACCACAGGGAAAATCAAAAGTAGTTGATATCTCTAGAAATTGAGAGCTAAGCAGAATTTTTGGACATTTCTACCACAAAGATATCTTGGCTAATATGCAAAGCTGCAGTGTACTTTCCTGTAGGACTCTACCTGCCCCACCCCCAATGAACTGATTTTTGAAGTCAGTAACAAACCCTCATTGGGTGTCCCAACTCTGACAGCAGCTTCATCCCTTGAAAATCTTACAGTTGAAAGCCTTGCTTTTCAAAATGTGGTCCTGTGCCACATGTCTTTAATAATGCAGGTTCCTGGGCCCAACTTCAGGCCTAATAAGTCAGAGTCTATATGTAAAAACAAAGCAAGGTAATTTATGTGCTCATCAAAGTGTAGACTGCAATGGTTCAGTAAAGCAGGCACATCAAACCTGGGGCCAATGGGCCACATGCATTGCTATGTAGGCAACCCAATACATTTGTAGATCATAACATCATGTTGCAATAGTAGGTCAAAGTGTTTGCCACATCTATTCGAAAATATATATTCATGGTAAGCTCTTGAGTTTTTCATGTGTTCTAAGAGACAGGAATTTCCTCGAGGTTTCATGATGGCTAAAACTGTAGTGGCAATACATAGAAAGAAACATATCTGTCAACGTATGACTTTAGCCTTAGACACTTGAACTGAAAGCGAAGGCATAACATTTTTAACAGTAAGCATAAGCTGTACTCACTATTTAAAATAAATAGATACACTAGTGAAATTTGGACAAGTAAAGAAAAGAAATGCCATGGTGAATCTTGGGGTAGGACACTGAGAGAATTACTCTCCATATAAGTTTGCTGTGGTTTAAAGATTGGTTCTTGAATTCAGACATATCAAACATTTGTTTGGCAGGAATTCAACCCAATTAGAGTATTATGGAAAGGCTACTGCTAACTTTTAGGCTATAAAGTGCAGTCAGAGGTCAGAAGCTGCTACTTTAGGCAGATCACAAGCTTCAAGAACACATTAGTGGAGGACCACTTACTTAGGGTGTTCACTTGCAATTGTCTTGAACTCGTTATCCCAGTTGGGCCGTCCATACAGAGTCTTTTGTTTTAGGCCTGTGATCACATCTTTCTCCTCATCATGGTGTACAGCGAAGTGATTGGCCTGTAGCAAAGGATATACATTCAGAGAAAAAGAAGCGTGGTGTAACATACGTATTTCACAAATCAAGCCCTTACCACTTATTACACGCACGCGCATACACACACACACACACACACATGTTACAATGATAGGGGTGCTATTCAGGAAGAAGGGGAATAAAAGAGTCTTCTGTACTCATCTGCTATCCAGATACTATACTAGCTATATGGATATCAATAAGTCAGTTCCTTATGAGACACTCTTTGAAGCAAGACTGCCCTGCATTAAGGAGAAAAATCCTCTTCTGCAATCCAAATAAGTCCAGCCTAGAGTCAAAGGGAAAGGAAATATAACACAAACAAAGATGAGATAACAAAATGAGAAGACTAGCTATCCCCTGAATCCTACAGACCTTCACTGCTGGGCCATTTAGTATACGCAGGGGATTAGAAAAATTAAACGGAGATGGATTTCAAATGGTACAATGGGAAATTGGTCAGCTGCTTGTAACTCATTTTCCTGCATTGACCTTCCATTGCTGGATCCAAAAGAAAGTGGCTCCAGCCTTTCACTGCATGATCTAGACCTACAGCTGCTTGTGACTCGGGGCTTTGAACTCCTATAGAGCCAAAGGGAAACTGAGGGCAGTAGCACAATTAGCTCTTCTTTCCTGGTCCTAAACTAACAAAGCTAAAAGGTAAACTGATGATAATAATAAGGGCAGTTAGTCATTATTCCTTCCTGTCTTAGACACAGCCTGGCCTTGAGGTCATAGAGCAAGTTTTAGCTGACTGCAAGGCTAAATCAAATAATATTATAGTTAACTATTTCCTCACTGGTTGACTCAAAAGGGTGAGGCTCTGCTTTTGCCCCCAAAGACTATAATGCCCTCTAAGAGAGGCAAGCTTGTACTGCAGGGAATCTGTCCTAGTTTCCTTTCTGTCCCTGTCACAAGATATCATGATAAAAATCTCCTTAGGAGAGGAAGGCTTTCTCTGGCTCACAACTACAGATTACAGGCCATCACTGTGGAGAAGTCAGGATGGCAAGGACCTGAAACAGCTGGCCATATCCGCAGGCAAGAGGAGGAAGAAAGCAATTCACCCATGCTGCTTGCTGTTGGTTTCCACCCAGCTTTCTCCTGTCTTATATAGTCCAGGGCCCCCTGCCCAAAGAATGGTGCCACCCACCATGGGCTGCATCTTCCCACCTCAGTTAGCAACTAAGACAATGCCCCACAGATATGCCTATAGGCAAGTCTGATCTAAATGTTTAATCAATTAAGACTCTCCTCCCAGACTGAAATTTAGAACTCTTATAGGCCCAAATGCAGCTACATATAATATTTCTTAACCTTGTCAATTAAAAGATGCTTTTATCGCTAACTCTTCCTGTTGGGAGACTCTATTGCATTCAGTTGTAGACAACTGACTCATTTTATTTTAGTAGTCTCCAAATATTTTCCATGACACATTCACATATATATATGTATACATAATATATTCCATTTTCTTCATCATACGTATGTTTATTTATTTGTTATTAATATTCACAAACTGATGGGAGTAGCTGAATGCCAGCTCTGGAATATTTGGACTCTGCCAGTTACTTGTTAGGTGACTTTATGCAAATAACCTAATCAATTCTAGGCTTTTTGACTCTTTATCAATAAAATGTAGATAATAATAATAGTTACTTTATCATAGGGTTGCTGAGAACATAAAATTAGACAATCTGTATAAACACTAAAAACAATGCTGGAACAGAATTCAGTCTCTGCAAAGGCGTAGTTGTAGAACCCCAATCCTTTGATCCCCAAATCCATAAATGCTCGTCTCTAACATACTTTAAATCATATCTAGATTACTTATGACACCTCAGACAATGTAAACCCTATGTAGTTCTTATACTGTATTGTTTAGGGAGCAATGACAAGAAAAAAAATGTATGTTCAGTATGGTTCCTTTTCCCTCAAATATTTTGATTAGGTTGATGAAATATACAGATGCTGAACCTCAAGTATATGGAGAGATGACTGAGTATAAATGTATTGAGAACATCATAAAACATAGATAACATACACTAAAGAATATGTACAAGAGAGAGGGGTTAGAGTTTCCTCCCCATCTGCTTTGAGATTCCAGCTCCTTGGTGAAAACAGTGTTCTAATACCAACACAGGCCCCTTAGTTTGGAATCTGACTGGTCTAACTATCTTATGGTGAGTGTGAGCAAGCTGAGTCACTGGAATCCTTGGCCGGGGCTCGGGGAGGGGGCAGGGGAGGACAGCAGAGAAGTAGTGTATGGAACATACCGATAGGTAAAAGGAAGCCAGCACACTCTGGACACACAAGGGCCTGAGAACTGAATTCTTGTCCTCACCTGCGACTCATCCCAGCCAGTAAGGTAGATGTTGTAGCTGAGGAAGTCGGCATTGTTCCTTTCCTGCATCTGGGTCTCCAGCAGCTGCAACAGGTCTGCAAACCACTCAAAGGCATGTGTGTCCCTGCACAGCCAGTAGAAGTAGATCTGAAGAAAGATGGGACACAAATCTGATTATATCAGCATCATCAAATGGGTTTTTAATGTTCTAAACTTTTTCATGAGGCCCAGAATGCCTAGAAACAAGTTTTCAGAAATCTGGTGATGTTTGTCATTGTTTCAAGACAGGGTCTTTAATACAGCCTTGGTTGAACCCAAACTCGAAACCCTCCTGTTTCTGACTCTCAAGTGCTGGGATTGTGGGTGTGTATGGATACTTCATAAGCTAGTTTACAGAAACCTTCTCTGACGTTCATGCAGGCCAATCAGTAATACCAGTTTTCAGGAGCTGCTGGAGAGGTGGCTCACTGGGTAAGAGTGGTTTGGGTTTTTGTTTGTTTGTTTTGGTTTGGTTTTTTGTTCTTCCAGGGGCCAAACTTCTGTTCTTAGCATCTGTGTCAAGTGGCTCATAACTGCCTGTTACTCCTGTTCAAGGGCCTCTGATGTACTCTTTTGGCCTCTAGGGGTACCCTTACATGCGTGCATGTATGTGTGCACACAGACGTGTATGTGTGCACACAGACGTGCATGAGGGCACACACACATGCACAGAACAAGCACACAGACACAAATAAAACTAAATATTTAAATATAAATCAATAATACAAAGATATAGCTAAGCCCCACCTTGTGGCTCCCTACTTTCCCTCTGCTGGCTGTTGTTCCTCTCCCAGAATCCCTGGCTCCCTATGTATCTGCTCTGAGAAAGGCCAAAGGAATCACCACAGTGGTTGTTACAGGACATCTTCCCTGCCTGAGACTGCCAGACCCTCCCAAGTTCCTAGGGGGAAAAATGGTTTTACTCATATCTTCCTCCCGTAGAAAAGAGGTAAAACAGAAGAATGAAGTGTGTAGCTAGGCTATCAGAAGCAGTCTTAACAGTCACTAGAATCATTTGAGATTTACAAGGCACCTTTACAAGTAACTGACATGTAACAAGTGCCTAGGAATTTATATCCAGGAGACATCCATAAACAAGTAGAAAGTTCCACATCTCCTGCCGTATTCTGCTAAAAAGCAGTGTTTGAAGGGGTTAAAATAGAGTCAGTGTCATTATGTAATGCCGGATGACACAAAACCTATGTTTGCAGTTTGGCCTGCCACTGTTCTGTAAGCGCCACTCTTCAGCTCTGAAATCGCAACTGCTTTGAAGGCAGCAGAGTGCGGGCCTGCCTGGGCTACACAGTAAACATAAGGCAACTTAGTGAGTTCCCGTCCGGATATGAAACGGGAAATGATTGCGACTTTGTGTCTTGGTGGCACAGCATTTGATTAGCGGGTGTAAGGTCCTGGGTTCCATCACCAATCGTGCATTCCTTTCTATTTATAAGTTGTAGAAAACAGGGTCTTCAATTATACATATTTCATATTTATACATTTCTAAAAAATATATAACTTCACAGAGGGAAAACTGGAAAAGGTTGCCCAAGGGCGTAGCTCAGTGGTCGAGCACTTGAGGCTTTGGCTGCCACCCTCAGCACTGCTTGTGGGATGTGTGTATGTGTGTGTATGCGCGCGCGCGTGTGCATGCATGTGTTTGTGTATATATCTGCTCATGCATGTGCACACTCAAAGTGGAGTTGTTGGGCTGGAGTTCTAACTCCTTCCTCTTTTTCTCCACTTTGCTGAATTTATAATACTGCTAGACAAATACAGCACATTACTTTACTAACAGGTCTGCTTAGATACGAGCACATTAACTTAGCTGATAACCCTTTCAGAGAGTGACATCTAATCCAGGCCCTCCAGCAAATAAGAGGAACTGACCTTTTTGAGCCTCAGATTGGTGGCATTATCACAGTATTTGTACCAGACGGACTTGAGAATGGAGGCAAAAGGCGTGACTCCAATCCCTGCTCCCACTAGCATCACCACTTCATAGCTGAACACATCTTCACTGGCTGTGCCAAAAGGACCATCAACTGCTATCCTGAGTGGACAAGGAAGGAGATAGTTATAGGTGTATTGATCTGTACAGTAGAATATGAATGATTAGCTAATTGAAAACCTTCTTCTTTCCCTATCTCACATACACACACACACATACCCTCTTTAGATTTGTTTATTTTTATAGTTTGTGTATGTGTTTCGCCTGTGTGTATGTCTGAGTACCATGGCATGCCTGGTGCTCATAGAGGCTATAAAAGGACAACAGGTTCCCTGGAACTAGAGTTACAGACAGTTGTGAGTGCTTAGAATCAAACTCAGATCTTTTGGAAGAACAGCCAGTGCTCTGAGCCATCTCTCCAACTCCAGCTGTCTCTTGTTATGGAAAACTATATTATTACTACTACTGCTATTATTATTATTATTATTATTATTATTATTATTATTATTATTATTATGTGTATGCATATTCCAAAGCACACATGAGATCAGAGGAGAACTTTCTGCAGTTTCTCTCCTTCATGAATTGGACTCAGGACATCTGGTCTGGACAGCAAGCTCTCTTACTCATCAAAACATAGGCCCTTGTTTGGTTTGTTTGTTTTTATGTTTGTTTGTTTGTTTGTTTGAACCAAGAGTTCATGTAGCCCAGGCTGGCCTCAACGTTTCTACGTAGTCAGGGAGAACCTTGAACTCCTGATCCTGCTGCTTCCACTTCCCAAGTACCAGGATTATAGGCCTGGGCCCCACCCTGCCAGGCCTAGGCCCCACCCTGCCAGGGCAATCTAAATTTGAAGTTCCTAATTGTATTACACATTTAAGTAACAATTCTTTACACAATAACATAGTGTTAACAACACCCCTTTCCATTTGCTTATTTTTTCTTAATTAATTTATTTATTCATGTAAAATCCTGATTGTGGTCCCCTCCCCTATCTTCTTATAGTCTATCCCTCCTCCCTGTTCCCCCTCCCCCTCCCTTAGTCCTCAGAAAAGGGGAGCCCAACCCCCTGCCACCAACCCACCCCAGCTCATCAAGTAGCATGAGGACTGAGTTCATCCTCTTCCCCTGTGGCCTGACAAGGCAGCCCCACCAACAGGGAGCGATCAAAAAACAGGCAACAAAGTCCATGTCAAAGACAGCCTCCCTCGCTCCCCTTACTAGGGGACCCACATGAAGCCTGAGCTGCCTATCAGCTATATCTGTGCATTTGATTATTCATTAAACAATTCAGAAACCAGTTCTTTAATTTCTACTGAAAAGTCCCCAGTACTGTGTTAGGCAAGTGAAGACAACTATGCAACATGAATACTATTTTCAAACATATGCAAATCAAAACGATTTTGAGATCCCATTTTACACCTATTAGAATGGCTAAGATCAAAAACTCAAGTGACAGCACATGCTGGAGAGGATGTGGTAAAGGGGAACACTCCTCCATTGCTGGTGGGTGTGCAAACTTGTACCACCCCTCTGGAAATCAATCTGGTACTCTCTCAGAAAATTGGGAACAAATGATGTCATTTAAATTTTAAGAATATCTCTGCTATCACGGGGAGGCAGAGGCAGGTGGATTGCTGTGAGTTCCAGGGCAGTCTGGTCTACAAAGTGAGTCCAGAACAGCCTAGGCTACACAGAGAAACTCTGCCTTGAAAAAAAACAACAAAAAAAGAATATCTCTGGTATGATGTTTGTCAGGAAAAGTTAGTATGACTTGGTCTTGACCTTTACACATTTAAAGAATGTTGAGGGTATTATTAATATTTGATGCTTTATAGTTCACCTAAGATATCTAATCCTATGCATAAACATACCACATACAATGGGTAACACAGAGAAACACCCCTGTATCTTTCATACCTCGGCACTTTGTCACTGAGAAAAGTCATGTGGTGAGGTATGGGGAATCAGAACTACTTAGCACCAATTCTCCTTAAGGCATCCACATTTGCAGTATGTGCTCTGTACTCACTTAGGTAGTTTCCAGGCATCTTGGAACTCTTGCTTATCACAGCCACACGCATTGAATAGTCCCTCTGTCCAGTCTCCCACAATACGGATATGGATGCTAAAAAAGTCTTCCTCGGGAGCCGAGGTCAGTGTGAATGGGTGCCATTCCAGCTTGGATACCATGGGGCACTTAACAAAAATGTACTGTCCCACCTCCATCTTGAATCCCTTCTTCTTCATCTGAAGCTCAATGGTTTTGAAAGGGTGAGTGACTACCTGGAGAATAAAACACAACCCTGGAAATTACATGTTCCCAAAACATTTGTGCTTTCAGGGATAAATGGATATCTTAACTAAGTATAGATAAAATACTTAGTTATAAGATGCTTTACTTGTTTTGCTTTGTTTCTTTTTTCTTTTCTTTTTCTTTTCTTTTCTTTTTTTTTTTTTTTTTTTTTTTTTTTTAGGACCAACACAGAAGATCCTTCAGCAGCTATATCTATCATTTGGGATTTGTCCTCAATTGTAACTGATGGCTAATGATGGCCTGAGATCTGGACATGAAGTCCTAGTCTCTCTACACTCTGAGACAACACCAACACTCCCTATAAGGATCAGCTGCCATTGTAGCTGCAACCACATTGTGGGCTAGGTCAGCCTTTCTCTCTTCCTCATTCTATTTTTCTTAATTTATTAACCTTTTTCCTTGTTTGTTTTGAGACATAGTTTCTGCGTGTGGTCCAGGGTAGCCTGAAGCTTGTGATGTAGCCCAAGCTGGCCTTGAAGTCTTGCCCTCCTACCTCAATTTCCTGATTACTTGGATCATGGGAATGTGCTACCACATCTGGTTTTACTTTCATTATGAGTACAGCCCCTGAGAACATGCTCCTAATAAGCATTTTGCATGCAGTTCTCTGTTTCACAGTCTTTAGCAGGAAATCAAAACTTATGTCTGTTGTGATTTCTCTGTCTCTGTGTCTCTGTGTCTCTCTGTGTCTCTGTCTCTCTTTCTCTCTCTCTGTCTCTCTCCCTCTGTCTCTCTCTCAGGCTAAAGAAGATACAAAAATAGACAAAACGGTTCCTTCTCACTCTTTCTGTCTCTGCAGAGCAAGAGAGATCATTAGCTGATAGACAGAATATGCAAAGTTCACTAAGTATATTGCAATAACCCCAACACAAGGTTGGCCATGCTCTCTGTTCCAAATCACACCTGAATATGCCCAATTATGTGAGTTTCTACATTTTTCCTCACTTGGGGAGGATACCATCCATCTCTCCTCAAGCCAGTTTATTATATTTATTTTCCATATACACAAATGTCCATAGGAAAAAAATCTATTCAAATAATACAAATCTAGTAAATGGATAAATCTAAAACAGAACAGAATAAAGGAAACAGAAAGCAAATGTTCTTTCGTGTCAAAAAGATCTCTTCACTCCCAAGTTTATTTCAGTTACAGCTATGATCTGGAATCAATCTAACAGTTTAAAAACAATACACAGATAAAGAAAATGTGGCATCTTTATACAGTAGAATGCTATCCAGCTTAAAAGGGTGAAATCTTGCCATCAGCAACATGAGCCTGAATGACATAAGTGAAATGTCAGATGTTGATGTAGCATAATCTCATTCATATGATGAAACTGCAAGAGCTCAGCTCATAGAGATGGAGCAAATCCTTACCAGAGGATAGATAAGGAGTACTGGGCAGAAGGAAACATGGAAGGACTTAGGCACTGAGTTACAGTCAGGATGAATGGTTCTGGTGTTCTGGTGTGCAGTAGGGTAATTACACTGAATAGTCTGGTTTCTAGGTGAAGGCTTCTGGAAGACTCTGGATATTTTTATACCAGTGAGATCATGCATGTTTGAGTTGAAAGCTGTGCTGCTACTTTACTTGATTACACAGGTATATCATAGGAAAACAGTGCACAGTAGCCTATAAATATGTAGGATTATGAGCTAACTGAAAATGAAAGCAACTAAAAAAAATAATCGAAAGGGTAACATACTGTTCCTTTGAAGATGCTCACAATACCTAGAAGAGTTTCAGACAAAACAAAGGACATCAAAAGAAAGAAAGTTATGGAAAACAGACACAGCAGCCTCTCTATGCCAGTGACATTGCTGGATTTTTCTTTCCATAAGCAAAATGAAGAAGTGTGGGACTTACTATTAATCAAAGTTATTATTAAGGCTGCAGCGAAGTGGCAAAGTACATGTTTAGCATATATGATGCCTGAGTTTGACCCCTTAGTAACCACCAAAAAATGGAAAACATTTTCAAAACTTGGGATTGAAATATGTCTCATATGAAAAGGGTGCAAGCGACTTCCTCTTCTTTGAAAGAAGGAATTGGAAAGCATCATTTTGAATAGAGAAAATTATGTTGAAAATTGTTTGCCATGTTGTAACTTTGTGTGGTAAAACAATTTTTCTCATGTTGTAATTTTTTTACTATAAGCTCAAAGAGGATTTAACTAAATAAGATATATTTGTAGACAACACTCTTGCTGGAATATTTTTATATAACTGTTGTTTCTTGTATTTGAAAGAGGAGAAAGTGAACATTTATTTTCTTCACAAGTTAACAAATCTTCCCTCAAAATATAATATTTGTCTAGTTTGGTCATGTCATATTT